>NC_079230.1:19849259-20141759 GCF_029633865.1 Lampris incognitus
TGCATTTGTGTGTGTGTGTGTGTGTGTGTGTGTGTGTGTGTGTGTGTGTGTGTGTGTGTGTGTGTGTGTGTGTGTGTGTGTGTGTGTGTGTGTGTGTTTGCTCTTTAGTCGAGGGAAAGGGAAAGGTTAGATTTAACCAGTGGAATTAAGATGGCGTGAGAAGCCATTTCACAAATGTTGACAGGTCATGACCACCTCTGGCATGATGTGACAGTGGCTCAAGTGTCTGTCCCACCTCTCCTTATCTTTTCATACATCTGCGATTCAAATTCAAGCCCTTCTCTTTCCCCGCTTTCCTCGGCCACGGTGATTGTCACCGAGAGTTAAAACTGCGGAGAAGGTAGACAGTTGGCGTGCGAAAATGTCATCACTATACCCCCACCCCCCATCATCACCACCACCCCCAGACGGAAATGGAAAGGGTGCGGGTGGGGTGGGTGGGGGTGGGGGGCAACCCAAAAGGCCATTAAAATCTGTGATCATTTATTTCCACTCCTTCGTCTAATCCATCTCTCTGGGGAATGGTTCTGTCCTTATCCACCCAAGGCTACCAATCTATTCTCCTGTCTGTCTCCATGCATCAGAATGAACCCGTGAAACAGACAAGCTCTCTCATCTTAGCCCTTCCTCTCCTTCGGTCTCTGTCTTCGGGCGGCCCGACCCGCTTTCTGCGTTTCCCCCTCTTTATCTCTCCATCTCTCATTCCCACCTTCCTCTGTCCCTCCATCTGATTGCCTCCTACTCTGTCTGCTCCTCTTGTTGTCTCCTCTCTCCCTTGGTGTCTCTTTCATTCTCTCGCTCCCTCTCTCTCTGTCTTTCTCTCTCTCTCTCAATCTCTCCCTCTGTCTCTGTCTCTTTCTCTCTCTCTCATCCTCCTTCTATGTCATTGTTCCGGAGAGTTTGAATGGATCCAATTCAAATGGTATCCAGAGAGTAGGAGCTACGACAAGACTTTGTCGATGGCAATTTGTCCCATGGTGAGCAAGGTGTACATAGTGCTGTGCTTGTTCCAGGAAGCTGTCTGATTGCATTTGGATTTGTGCAGATCTGGTTGCCACTCTCTTGTGAAGAGGAAAAAAATATACCAGAGGAGACAGCTGACTCATTTTTCACAGTATAGTTTCTCTTCTGTAATATCTCTTCTTTTTGATTGCTGCCTCAACTTAGGTATTTCTTTGACAGGGGGGGTTGTTTGCATAGAGGCATGTTTGTTTAAAGGTAAACAATCCTGATTTTTCAACATGATTTCTCTCTCTCTGTCTCTCTCAATATATGTATGTATATATATATATGTGTGTGTGTGTGTGTGTGTGTGTGTGTGTATATATATACATACATATATACATATATGTATAGGGTGGCACGGTGGCGCAGTAGTTGGCGCGGTTGCCTCCCAGCAAGAAGGTCCTGGGTTCGAGCCCTGGGGTAGTCCAACCTTGGTGGGTCATCCCAGATCGTCCTTTTCTCCCTGTACACGAGCCCTGGGTCTCCTTTTCTCCCTGTACATGACATCCCTTGGTTCTGTTATTCGCTCGCATGACTTCTCTTACCATTGTTATGCCGATGACACCAAGCTGATCTTGTCCTTTCCTCCCTCTGACACACAAGTAGAGACACGCATTGCTGCGTGCTTAACTGACATCTCGGAGTGGATGGCGACACACCACCTGAAGCTCAATCTGGACAAGACGGAGCTGATGTTCCTCCCGGGAAAAGGTTGCCCGCACCGAGACCTGGCCATCACCATTGACAACACCATGGTGACGCCAGCTCGGACTGTGAGGAATCTGGGTGTCATCCCGGACGACCAACTGTCGTTTGCTGAAAACGTTGCATCGGTTGCTCGCTCCTGCAGATTTCTCCTCTATAACATAAGGAGGATTCACCCATTCCTGAACGACGAGATGGCAAAGGTGCTCATCCAGGCTCTGGTCATCTCCTGGCTGGACTACAGCACCTCCCTCCCCGGTGTCAGCCATCAGACCTCTGGAGCTTGTTCAGAAAGCTGCAGCTCGTCTGGTGTTCAACCGCCCTAAGTTCTCCCACACAACTCCCCTTCTCATGTCCCTACACTGGCTCCCAGTAGCTGCTCGCATCCAGTTTAAGACTCTGGTGCTAGCCTACAGGGCAGTGAAAGGAACAGCTCCTTCCTATCTCCAGGCCATGTCAAGCCCTACACCCCCGCCCGACCACTTCGCTCTGCTGCCTCGGGATGCCTGGTTGCCCCGTCGCTCAGAGGCCCTTGCTGCCGATCGACCCGGTCACGGCTCTGTTCTGTCCTGGCCCCACAATGGTGGAATGAACTCCCCACTGATGTCAGGACAGCGGAGTCGCTGCCCATCTTTCAGCGCAGGTTGAAAACTCACCTCTTTAAGAACTACTACCCTGTTACTTGTTCTTAGCACTTATCATTTAAAAAAAAAAAAAAATATATATATATATATATGCACTGGTTTTGCTCTTAGATGCTTGTTTAGATGCACTTATGACCTCTGATGACTAGTAGTTCTCCTGATTTCCTAGGTTAAATGCACTTATTGTAAGTCGCTTTGGATAAACGCGTCGGCTAAATGACTGTAATGTAATGTCGTCCTCTGTGTGGGGTTTGCATGTTCTCTCCGTGTCTGCGTGGGTTTCCTCTGGGGGCCCCGGTTTCCTCCCACAGTCCAAAGATATATAGGTCAGGTGAACTGGCCATAATAAATTATCCCTAGGTATAATGGCTGTGTGTGTGTGTGTGGGGGGGGGGGGGTGGACCCTGTGATGGCCTGGGGCCTGTTCAGGGTGTCTCCCTGCCTGCCACCCAATGACAGCTGGAATAGGCTCCAGCATCCCTGTGACCCTGAGAGCTGGATAAGCGGTTCAGATAATGGATGGCTATATATATGTAATATTGAAAATAAAATTTGGCAGATTTGTTTTTGTTCCAGAAAGGGATGGAGGTGTCCGGGTAGTGTAGCGGTCTATGCCGTTGCCTACCAACACGGGGCTCAGTGGTTCAAATCCCCGTGTTACCTCTGGCTTCGTCGGGCACCCCTACAGACACAATTGGCCGTGTCTGTGGGTGAGAAGCTGGATATGGGTATGTGTCCTGGTCATTGCACTCCTCTGGTCAGTCGAGGCGTCTGTTTGAGGGGGGGGGACTGGGGGGAATAGCGTGATCCTCCCACTCGCTATATGTCGCCCTGTTGAAACGCCTCACTTCAGGTGAAAAGAAGTGACTGGCAACTCCACATGTATCGACGGAGGCATGTGGTAGTCTGCAGCCTTCCCCGGATCGGCAGAGGAGGTGGAGCAGCAACCGGGATGGCTCGGAAGAGTGGGGTATTTGGCCGGATACAACTGGAGAGAAAAAGGGGGAAAAATCCCCCCCCCCAAAAAAAGAAAAGGATAGAGGATATTGTTGAGGAGGATGAGAGGAACCTTCCATCCCTAGCCTTGTTTTTTGGGGAAGATATGAGTGAAGGGTCTGAACCATGTAGCCCGTTGTTCACTGCCTGACTAGTCATGAAAAGCTGGAGAATAAAAGTAGCACCTCAATCCAAGGTCCAATTCCCCATCAGGGCAGATCTCCAAGGTTAGCCACACCATCGGCCTGTCACATTGAGAAATAAAAAACTCTCTCCTGCCTCCCCGGTCGACATGTAAGGTCTTCTGCTAATGGCTGCCATGGAGTCCTGCTAAACATCGAGTGAATATTTATAGACCATTAATAACCTATGTGTAAACCGCTAGTGTCACCAACCGGGTGGACCAGATGATGGGAAATCATGGTCAGGGCATTTATATTGGCCTGGACTTCCCCAACGGTAGACAAATGGCCCATGGTATCTAGGACTTGTGTGCACATGGGAATGGCTGCCAGGAATCCCAGACGGAGAGGTCTGTGATCCGAGCCTGTCCAAATTCCAGCGACATAATTGCTGTAATTGTGTGATGAATTGCAGCCATTTAGTTTTTTTCCCCTTTTTCTATCTGCAAGCTTCAGCAATTTTCCCTCTAAAGGTAAAGCCAGTTGAATTCATTTGGGTATCATTGTATCATCGAGTTGGGAGAGAACCCTGGCAATGTTAAATATGTACAATTGGGCAAGTAATTACATTAATAAGGCCTAAATGAACACCAGGGCAGGAACCGCAACCAAAAAGCCCTCATCCTTTGAGAGTGTGGAGTGAAACACATTAGAGCGTCTGTTCAAAGTTTAAATGGAGCCTGAAAAAAAAAGTTTGTGTTGCTGTTCACCTAACCACACACACACACACACACACACACACACACACACACACACACACACACACACTCATCCAACTCGCTCTCCATCCCACTGGGTGAAGGAATGGTGTCCAGCAGTAGTAATAATAGAGCAAAACATATAAGGATCAGTGAAAAGGAGAAGAGGTGGAGAAAATGCTCTTCAGAGTATTTAGCTCATTCCACATCTTTAGTAGCAGATTTTTTTATCTGTGGTTTTCCATGATGATTTGGATTCGATGAGATATAGATTTCTCTCCTTTTTTTTCGTCTTTATCTGAAGCCTTCGCTGATTTGAGTGTATATCAATTATGGAGTCAATCAGACATTCAGTTGGAGAGTTGGAGAGACACCAGAGAGCTCCAATAATTTTTTTTTCCTCCCTTGTGTTTTTGGAGATATAACGTTGGATTTAGCAACTCAGGGAAAACTTAAAAATGAAGTGGCGATAGGTGAATGCATATATATAATTATAATAATAACTTTATTTATATAGCACTTTTATAAAACAATGTTACATATATATATATATATATATATATATATACACTACCGTTCAAAAGTTTGGGATCACCCAAACAATTTTGTGTTTTCCATGAAAAGTCACACTTATTCACCACCATATGTTGTGAAATGAATAGAAAATAGAGTCAAGACATTGACAAGGTTAGAAATAATGATTTGTATTTGAAATAAGATTTTTTTTACATCAAACTTTGCTTTCGTCAAAGAATCCTCCATTTGCAGCAATTACAGCATTGCAGACCTTTGGCATTCTAGCTGTTAATTTGTTGAGGTAATCTGGAGAAATTGCACCCCACGCTTCCAGAAGCAGCTCCCACAAGTTGGATTGGTTGGATGGGCACTTCTTTGAGCAGATTGAGTTTCTGGAGCATCACATTTGTGGGGTCAATTAAACGCTCAAAATGGCCAGAAAAAGAGAACTTTCATCTGAAACTCGACAGTCTATTCTTGTTCTTAGAAATGAAGGCTATTCCATGCGAGAAATTGCTAAGAAATTGAAGATTTCCTACACCGGTGTGTACTACTCCCTTCAGAGGACAGCACAAACAGGCTCTAACCAGAGTAGAAAAAGAAGTGGGAGGCCGCGTTGCACAACTGAGCAAGAAGATAAGTACATTAGAGTCTCTAGTTTGAGAAACAGACGCCTCACAGGTCCCCAACTGGCATCTTCATTAAATAGTACCTGTTAGAGCCTGTTTGTGCTGTCCTCTGAAGGGAGTAGTACACACCGGTGTAGGAAATCTTCAATTTCTTAGCAATTTCTCGCATGGAATAGCCTTCATTTCTAAGAACAAGAATAGACTGTCGAGTTTCAGATGAAAGTTCTCTTTTTCTGGCCATTTTGAGCGTTTAATTGACCCCACAAATGTGATGCTCCAGAAACTCAATCTGCTCAAAGAAGTGCCCATCCAACCAATCCAACTTGTGGGAGCTGCTTCTGGAAGCGTGGGGTGCAATTTCTCCAGATTACCTCAACAAATTAACAGCTAGAATGCCAAAGGTCTGCAATGCTGTAATTGCTGCAAATGGAGGATTCTTTGACGAAAGCAAAGTTTGATGTAAAAAAAATCTTATTTCAAATACAAATCATTATTTCTAACCTTGTCAATGTCTTGACTCTATTTTCTATTCATTTCACAACATATGGTGGTGAATAAGTGTGACTTTTCATGGAAAACACGAAATTGTTTGGGTGATCCCAAACTTTTGAACGGTAGTGTATATATATATATATATATACACATGCTGCTCTTTTATTTAAGCCTGATGTTTACATTAATATTCTCCCTTCTGCGATAAAAATGAAGTTTCTTTCTCACCTCTCGGCCCAATCAATCTGATCTGAACCTCTTCCGCCATAAATGATTTATTCCAGCAGTCAATGTCTAGTATATCCCCTCTGCACCTGGTGGGGTGAGATGAGATGAGATGAGATGAGGGTGAAACCAACAGAGCTTATGGAGCTGGATATCGATATTGGGTTTTCAGCGGTGCAGATTTGAGTTTTTCTGACTAAATAGGAGACTATAGGACACCCAGCCAACAGATAGTTTGTGAGCTCTATACCGTCCGAATGAGTGAGGGCGTGCCTGCTCACATTCTTAAAGTGGCAGTAGACAACTATTTTGCTTTTACTTATGATTATGAAATAAATGTTGATTGCACAGTGTAATGGCTGTACAATAATGACACCATCGGCGTTTAGACTGGTTCCCTATAAGCCTCTCTTTCGCTATGCAATTCTGTCTGCCACCAGGTACGATCTCGCGGGAAAATGAAGGCTCGATTTACGGCACCAAAGAAGCGCGTCAACCATTGAGCAACCAAACTAGGAAAAGGATAGCGCTTTTATTTTGGTTGATGCTAGATCCAACGGGGTGTAGGCACGGAAGTAGATGTGATTGGTTGTTGGTTGGGTTAGGGTTTAAACTCTTTTTGAATTTCCATTGTTTGCAAGTGTTAACGTTAGTTATCGTTACAGTACGATCTGGCAATGTTAAAGTCAGTTGTAAGCTAGCTAGCTAAATGTTTCAGTGCGCGTCTTTTGTTTCAGGTCAGTGCACTTCCGAGGTTCCGCACTGTCTGTTGGCTACACCCCATTGGCTCTAGCATCAACCTTTTATTTTCCCCGGTAGCAAGTAGCAGAAATGGTGGACGGTGGAACAACTGAAGTGACAATGGAAACTCTACCGGGCAAGAGAAAGAGAACTCTGTTGACGGAGGAGGCAAAGAAGGCGAAGAGCGAAAGTGATAGAAACAGGTAAAAAAAGAGTGAACCTCGAACAGGGATTCACTCGATGGCGAGAGCTCCGGCGTTGTATCAAACTGTTCCCCCATCAAGATGTTTCCCCCTAGCCAGACGAAAACATTTGCATGGAAACAAGTTAGCTATCGGTTACAATTAGGTTAAGGTAAGCATTAGGTTAGAGTTAGGGTTAGCTTGAGGTTAGGGTAAGGTTAATCAAGCGTCCTGGTGTTGTATCAAACTGACTAGTGGGAAACAGATCTCGACGGGGAAACAGTTCGATACAAATCTGGGGACTTCCAAACTGACAATCAGTTGGCATTCTTTCTACTGGATCAGTAAGTTACACAACCTGCCTGCACATTAATTCTACGGGATGTTTTACTCTGCCTTTATCATAGCACTGAGATTGGGGTTTTCAGTTCAAATTGGGATTCTTAGGGTTGCTTCTTGCTTCGGACAGTAGCCAGGCTGCTAACTGGAAAGTGATGCAGTTGTCTTTGCAACAGCAGCGCAAACAATGATACCACTTTGAAACCCTGAAGGGGGGTGTTTTCTAAAGCCACTTAAAATGTGCAAGCCCTGTGTTTGTCAGCATCACGGCAGGCAGCACTGATGCACAAGTTTGTACGCAGAATATTGTATTGGATGAGAACTGACCATATACCACCCAAGGAGTTTAACCAACTTTTGCTTTCAGCGTACCTGGAAAAATTAATTGGAGAGCTTTATCTGACCTTTCCGTGACAAATACAAGAAAGGGTTGGCAATAAGGGTGGGTGAGGTCTTATATTGATGATTTGATCTGGTTGGCTGTGTGTCTGGGGACATTATGAGTACCTTTAAAAGAGATTGACTGAGAGAAGCTGAACCAGTGAGAGATCTTTTAAAAAGGGCGACATGGCTCAGGAGGTAGAGCGGGTCGTCTAGTAATCGAAAGGTTGCTGGTTTGATCCCCAGCTCTTGCAGAGAGCATGTCGAAGTGTTCTTGAGCAAGACACTGAACCCTTAACTGCTTCTGATGAGCAGGTTGGCACCTTGCATGGCAGCCTCCACCATCAGTGTATGAATGTGAAGCATACACTGTAAAGCACTTTGAGTGGTCGGTAGACTAGAGAAGCACTATATGAATGCAGTCCATTTACCATTTTAAGAAGAGAAAAATGGAAAAACTGAATTCTACCTTTTTTCGATTGAAAATGCATGATGATTAAAGTAATGAGTGGAGTTAGAAAATATTTTTACAATTTCAGTCTTAGTTCAAGGAATGTGCACTTTCATTTCTATCTTTTCCATGCTCCTGATTTGCTGATTGGGGTTAGCATTTTCTGAAGACATTCGGCTACATCATTATATTAACTCCTAACCATCTGGCTCTATTCTGTACTGTTGGAGGAACACAACAGGACAAATGGCGCTTTAGCAGGCATTGGAAACATCCTATAGGAGAGTCCTCCCTGAGGATCCCAGATTTTTCCTCATAAATGCAAAACAATACATTGCAGTTGGGGGGAAGTGGGTGGGGGGCACAACCATCAAAGACACTCCATACGTCTTCACAGCTCATTTTCTTTTTCTTTTTTTTAATTTCTTCTCTCACCTGACATGGATTAATTAAAGCACTGCACAATTTTCACCCTCCTGGAGCTGTGTTAAAGAATAAAGAGCGGCTGAAATGTGAGCCCAGTGACAGGGTGGTTTAAGTGCTGAACTGCTCTGTGCTGCGCATTGACATGCCATGCCACAATCTGCCTTTTTCAGAGAGCAAGTTAACAACCCCTCGACTCGGAGATGAACTCCTTGTCCCCTTAAATTGAAACAATGGCCCCAGTTTAGACCAGGCTGAACAGGTACAGCCACACACCAAATAGCTCCTGTACAGGATTTTATTATCTGCTGTGACGTTTTGCGCACAAGGCTCTAACTCAGAATTCTGCTAAATACAGAGTCGCCATCTTAAATACCCATAATCCACACCACAAACACACGTTGCACACTGCCGTCAGTCAGATTGTAGCAAACAACACATTTCACATTTTACATATCCACATATCCACATACATAATCTACATACTTTCCAATAATACGTTCTGCAAAAAATTGGACTTCAACTCCACTTCAGAGGTGAAAAAACACATCCAAAGCAGACTTAATGTCTTACTAGAACAAGGTGTTATTACTAAACTTGAACATGCATATATGACTGTTGAATTCCCCACTACTCCAGTCTTCTATATTCTGCCTAAAATCCACAAAGGATTTACAGATGCCCCCAGGCAGACATATTATCACGGCTACAGGCTCACTAACAGAAAAAACATTCAGTTTTTGTAGACTATTCTCTGCAACCTTTTGTTCAAAACTGTGTTCATATACTAGAGATGCTATGGATTTCATTGAAGTCATTAAGTCAATACAACAAGTTGAGGAAACAGCCATTAGTAACAGTAGATATTGAATCCCTATATACTTAATGTCCACTTTGATGGGGGCCTGCTAGCTGCTAAACTCTTTTTGGATCAAAGACTTGACTGTAATCCTAGTACTCAATGTATCTTGGATCTTATTAAGGAAGTTCTCACCTCTAACATCTTTCTTCATGGCAATGACTTTTCTTCAAGTCTCGGGTGTGGCCATGGGATCAAAAATGTCTCCAAGCTTGCCTCCTTGCATGTGGGTTTCTTTGAGCTAGAACTGATCTTCAACCACCAGCTGAATCTATTCATTCAGCACATTTTTAGCTGGAAGAGGTATCTAGATGATGTTTCTTTATATGGACGGGACCAGAGACTCTGTTGCAAGAATTCCACAACTTCATAAACTCAGAAAACAAACACCTTCAGTTCATCATGCCATCTGATGCTAATAAAATGAACTTTTTAGACATACTGTTAATTAAAGAAAACATCAGCCTAAAAACTGATCCAAACCGTAAGCCTACAGATAGAAATGCTCTTCTCCATGGTGAATCACATCATCCAACGTCTCTCAAAAAAAAAAATTCTGTCTCCGTGTTCAACCAAATCAGACGGATCTGCAGCTCTAATGAGGGCTTAAAGGGCTCATAAATCGTTTCAGACAAAGGGGATATAAAGAGACTTGGATTAAAAAATGTCTCATCACGTTTTTCCAGCTAGTCACAAACTGAATGCATTGCTACTACTAGGCCAAAAGAAACAGAATACAGTTGTTTGTACCATCCAGTAGTCACCTGTATCCAAGGCCATAGAGAGTGCAGTCAAAGAACGTTGGCATATCATTGATACGGATCCAGTACATAAGAATTGTTTTTCTAAGCCCCCTCGTGTGGTGTAAAAGAGACCCCCTAACATACACTACCGTTCAAAAGTTTGGGATCACCCAAACAATTTTGTGTTTTCCATGAAAAGTCACACTTATTCACCACCATATGTTGTGAAATGAATAGAAAATAGAGTCAAGACATTGACAAGGTTAGAAATAATGATTTGTATTTGAAATAAGATTTTTTTTACATCAAACTTTGCTTTCGTCAAAGAATCCTCCATTTGCAGCAATTACAGCATTGCGGACCTTTGGCATTCTAGCTGTTAATTTGTTGAGGTAATCTGGAGAAATTGCACCCCACGCTTCCAGAAGCAGCTCCCACAAGTTGGATTGGTTGGATGGGCACTTCTTTGAGCAGATTGAGTTTCTGGAGCATCACATTTGTGGGGTCAATTAAACGCTCAAAATGGCCAGAAAAAGAGAACTTTCATCTGAAACTCGACAGTCTATTCTTGTTCTTAGAAATGAAGGCTATTCCATGCGAGAAATTGCTAAGAAATTGAAGATTTCCTACACCGGTGTGTACTACTCCCTTCAGAGGACAGCACAAACAGGCTCCAACCAGAGTAGAAAAAGAAGTGGGAGGCCGCGTTGCACAACTGAGCAAGAAGATAAGTACATTAGAGTCTCTAGTTTGAGAAACAGACGCCTCACAGGTCCCCAACTGGCATCTTCATTAAATAGTACCTGTTAGAGCCTGTTTGTGCTGTCCTCTGAAGGGAGTAGTACACACCGGTGTAGGAAATCTTCAATTTCTTAGCAATTTCTCGCATGGAATAGCCTTCATTTCTAAGAACAAGAATAGACTGTCGAGTTTCAGATGAAAGTTCTCTTTTTCTGGCCATTTTGAGCGTTTAATTGACCCCACAAATGTGATGCTCCAGAAACTCAATCTGCTCAAAGAAGTGCCCATCCAACCAATCCAACTTGTGGGAGCTGCTTCTGGAAGCGTGGGGTGCAATTTCTCCAGATTACCTCAACAAATTAACAGCTAGAATGCCAAAGGTCTGCAATGCTGTAATTGCTGCAAATGGAGGATTCTTTGACGAAAGCAAAGTTTGATGTAAAAAAAATCTTATTTCAAATACAAATCATTATTTCTAACCTTGTCAATGTCTTGACTCTATTTTCTATTCATTTCACAACATATGGTGGTGAATAAGTGTGACTTTTCATGGAAAACACGAAATTGTTTGGGTGATCCCAAACTTTTGAACGGTAGTGTATATATATATATATATATACACATGCTGCTCTTTTATTTAAGCCTGATGTTTACATTAATATTCTCCCTTCTGCGATAAAAATGAAGTTTCTTTCTCACCTCTCGGCCCAATCAATCTGATCTGAACCTCTTCCGCCATAAATGATTTATTCCAGCAGTCAATGTCTAGTATATCCCCTCTGCACCTGGTGGGGTGAGATGAGATGAGATGAGATGAGGGTGAAACCAACAGAGCTTATGGAGCTGGATATCGATATTGGGTTTTCAGCGGTGCAGATTTGAGTTTTTCTGACTAAATAGGAGACTATAGGACACCCAGCCAACAGATAGTTTGTGAGCTCTATACCGTCCGAATGAGTGAGGGCGTGCCTGCTCACATTCTTAAAGTGGCAGTAGACAACTATTTTGCTTTTACTTATGATTATGAAATAAATGTTGATTGCACAGTGTAATGGCTGTACAATAATGACACCATCGGCGTTTAGACTGGTTCCCTATAAGCCTCTCTTTCGCTATGCAATTCTGTCTGCCACCAGGTACGATCTCGCGGGAAAATGAAGGCTCGATTTACGGCACCAAAGAAGCGCGTCAACCATTGAGCAACCAAACTAGGAAAAGGATAGCGCTTTTATTTTGGTTGATGCTAGATCCAACGGGGTGTAGGCACGGAAGTAGATGTGATTGGTTGTTGGTTGGGTTAGGGTTTAAACTCTTTTTGAATTTCCATTGTTTGCAAGTGTTAACGTTAGTTATCGTTACAGTACGATCTGGCAATGTTAAAGTCAGTTGTAAGCTAGCTAGCTAAATGTTTCAGTGCGCGTCTTTTGTTTCAGGTCAGTGCACTTCCGAGGTTCCGCACTGTCTGTTGGCTACACCCCATTGGCTCTAGCATCAACCTTTTATTTTCCCCGGTAGCAAGTAGCAGAAATGGTGGACGGTGGAACAACTGAAGTGACAATGGAAACTCTACCGGGCAAGAGAAAGAGAACTCTGTTGACGGAGGAGGCAAAGAAGGCGAAGAGCGAAAGTGATAGAAACAGGTAAAAAAAGAGTGAACCTCGAACAGGGATTCACTCGATGGCGAGAGCTCCGGCGTTGTATCAAACTGTTCCCCCATCAAGATGTTTCCCCCTAGCCAGACGAAAACATTTGCATGGAAACAAGTTAGCTATCGGTTACAATTAGGTTAAGGTAAGCATTAGGTTAGAGTTAGGGTTAGCTTGAGGTTAGGGTAAGGTTAATCAAGCGTCCTGGTGTTGTATCAAACTGACTAGTGGGAAACAGATCTCGACGGGGAAACAGTTCGATACAAATCTGGGGACTTCCAAACTGACAATCAGTTGGCATTCTTTCTACTGGATCAGTAAGTTACACAACCTGCCTGCACATTAATTCTACGGGATGTTTTACTCTGCCTTTATCATAGCACTGAGATTGGGGTTTTCAGTTCAAATTGGGATTCTTAGGGTTGCTTCTTGCTTCGGACAGTAGCCAGGCTGCTAACTGGAAAGTGATGCAGTTGTCTTTGCAACAGCAGCGCAAACAATGATACCACTTTGAAACCCTGAAGGGGGGTGTTTTCTAAAGCCACTTAAAATGTGCAAGCCCTGTGTTTGTCAGCATCACGGCAGGCAGCACTGATGCACAAGTTTGTACGCAGAATATTGTATTGGATGAGAACTGACCATATACCACCCAAGGAGTTTAACCAACTTTTGCTTTCAGCGTACCTGGAAAAATTAATTGGAGAGCTTTATCTGACCTTTCCGTGACAAATACAAGAAAGGGTTGGCAATAAGGGTGGGTGAGGTCTTATATTGATGATTTGATCTGGTTGGCTGTGTGTCTGGGGACATTATGAGTACCTTTAAAAGAGATTGACTGAGAGAAGCTGAACCAGTGAGAGATCTTTTAAAAAGGGCGACATGGCTCAGGAGGTAGAGCGGGTCGTCTAGTAATCGAAAGGTTGCTGGTTTGATCCCCAGCTCTTGCAGAGAGCATGTCGAAGTGTTCTTGAGCAAGACACTGAACCCTTAACTGCTTCTGATGAGCAGGTTGGCACCTTGCATGGCAGCCTCCACCATCAGTGTATGAATGTGAAGCATACACTGTAAAGCACTTTGAGTGGTCGGTAGACTAGAGAAGCACTATATGAATGCAGTCCATTTACCATTTTAAGAAGAGAAAAATGGAAAAACTGAATTCTACCTTTTTTCGATTGAAAATGCATGATGATTAAAGTAATGAGTGGAGTTAGAAAATATTTTTACAATTTCAGTCTTAGTTCAAGGAATGTGCACTTTCATTTCTATCTTTTCCATGCTCCTGATTTGCTGATTGGGGTTAGCATTTTCTGAAGACATTCGGCTACATCATTATATTAACTCCTAACCATCTGGCTCTATTCTGTACTGTTGGAGGAACACAACAGGACAAATGGCGCTTTAGCAGGCATTGGAAACATCCTATAGGAGAGTCCTCCCTGAGGATCCCAGATTTTTCCTCATAAATGCAAAACAATACATTGCAGTTGGGGGGAAGTGGGTGGGGGGCACAACCATCAAAGACACTCCATACGTCTTCACAGCTCATTTTCTTTTTCTTTTTTTTAATTTCTTCTCTCACCTGACATGGATTAATTAAAGCACTGCACAATTTTCACCCTCCTGGAGCTGTGTTAAAGAATAAAGAGCGGCTGAAATGTGAGCCCAGTGACAGGGTGGTTTAAGTGCTGAACTGCTCTGTGCTGCGCATTGACATGCCATGCCACAATCTGCCTTTTTCAGAGAGCAAGTTAACAACCCCTCGACTCGGAGATGAACTCCTTGTCCCCTTAAATTGAAACAATGGCCCCAGTTTAGACCAGGCTGAACAGGTACAGCCACACACCAAATAGCTCCTGTACAGGATTTTATTATCTGCTGTGACGTTTTGCGCACAAGGCTCTAACTCAGAATTCTGCTAAATACAGAGTCGCCATCTTAAATACCCATAATCCACACCACAAACACACGTTGCACACTGCCGTCAGTCAGATTGTAGCAAACAACACATTTCACATTTTACATATCCACATATCCACATACATAATCTACATACTTTCCAATAATACGTTCTGCAAAAAATTGGACTTCAACTCCACTTCAGAGGTGAAAAAACACATCCAAAGCAGACTTAATGTCTTACTAGAACAAGGTGTTATTACTAAACTTGAACATGCATATATGACTGTTGAATTCCCCACTACTCCAGTCTTCTATATTCTGCCTAAAATCCACAAAGGATTTACAGATGCCCCCAGGCAGACATATTATCACGGCTACAGGCTCACTAACAGAAAAAACATTCAGTTTTTGTAGACTATTCTCTGCAACCTTTTGTTCAAAACTGTGTTCATATACTAGAGATGCTATGGATTTCATTGAAGTCATTAAGTCAATACAACAAGTTGAGGAAACAGCCATTAGTAACAGTAGATATTGAATCCCTATATACTTAATGTCCACTTTGATGGGGGCCTGCTAGCTGCTAAACTCTTTTTGGATCAAAGACTTGACTGTAATCCTAGTACTCAATGTATCTTGGATCTTATTAAGGAAGTTCTCACCTCTAACATCTTTCTTCATGGCAATGACTTTTCTTCAAGTCTCGGGTGTGGCCATGGGATCAAAAATGTCTCCAAGCTTGCCTCCTTGCATGTGGGTTTCTTTGAGCTAGAACTGATCTTCAACCACCAGCTGAATCTATTCATTCAGCACATTTTTAGCTGGAAGAGGTATCTAGATGATGTTTCTTTATATGGACGGGACCAGAGACTCTGTTGCAAGAATTCCACAACTTCATAAACTCAGAAAACAAACACCTTCAGTTCATCATGCCATCTGATGCTAATAAAATGAACTTTTTAGACATACTGTTAATTAAAGAAAACATCAGCCTAAAAACTGATCCAAACCGTAAGCCTACAGATAGAAATGCTCTTCTCCATGGTGAATCACATCATCCAACGTCTCTCAAAAAAAAAAATTCTGTCTCCGTGTTCAACCAAATCAGACGGATCTGCAGCTCTAATGAGGGCTTAAAGGGCTCATAAATCGTTTCAGACAAAGGGGATATAAAGAGACTTGGATTAAAAAATGTCTCATCACGTTTTTCCAGCTAGTCACAAACTGAATGCATTGCTACTACTAGGCCAAAAGAAACAGAATACAGTTGTTTGTACCATCCAGTAGTCACCTGTATCCAAGGCCATAGAGAGTGCAGTCAAAGAACGTTGGCATATCATTGATACGGATCCAGTACATAAGAATTGTTTTTCTAAGCCCCCTCGTGTGGTGTAAAAGAGACCCCCTAACATACACTACCGTTCAAAAGTTTGGGATCACCCAAACAATTTTGTGTTTTCCATGAAAAGTCACACTTATTCACCACCATATGTTGTGAAATGAATAGAAAATAGAGTCAAGACATTGACAAGGTTAGAAATAATGATTTGTATTTGAAATAAGATTTTTTTTACATCAAACTTTGCTTTCGTCAAAGAATCCTCCATTTGCAGCAATTACAGCATTGCGGACCTTTGGCATTCTAGCTGTTAATTTGTTGAGGTAATCTGGAGAAATTGCACCCCACGCTTCCAGAAGCAGCTCCCACAAGTTGGATTGGTTGGATGGGCACTTCTTTGAGCAGATTGAGTTTCTGGAGCATCACATTTGTGGGGTCAATTAAACGCTCAAAATGGCCAGAAAAAGAGAACTTTCATCTGAAACTCGACAGTCTATTCTTGTTCTTAGAAATGAAGGCTATTCCATGCGAGAAATTGCTAAGAAATTGAAGATTTCCTACACCGGTGTGTACTACTCCCTTCAGAGGACAGCACAAACAGGCTCCAACCAGAGTAGAAAAAGAAGTGGGAGGCCGCGTTGCACAACTGAGCAAGAAGATAAGTACATTAGAGTCTCTAGTTTGAGAAACAGACGCCTCACAGGTCCCCAACTGGCATCTTCATTAAATAGTACCTGTTAGAGCCTGTTTGTGCTGTCCTCTGAAGGGAGTAGTACACACCGGTGTAGGAAATCTTCAATTTCTTAGCAATTTCTCGCATGGAATAGCCTTCATTTCTAAGAACAAGAATAGACTGTCGAGTTTCAGATGAAAGTTCTCTTTTTCTGGCCATTTTGAGCGTTTAATTGACCCCACAAATGTGATGCTCCAGAAACTCAATCTGCTCAAAGAAGTGCCCATCCAACCAATCCAACTTGTGGGAGCTGCTTCTGGAAGCGTGGGGTGCAATTTCTCCAGATTACCTCAACAAATTAACAGCTAGAATGCCAAAGGTCTGCAATGCTGTAATTGCTGCAAATGGAGGATTCTTTGACGAAAGCAAAGTTTGATGTAAAAAAAATCTTATTTCAAATACAAATCATTATTTCTAACCTTGTCAATGTCTTGACTCTATTTTCTATTCATTTCACAACATATGGTGGTGAATAAGTGTGACTTTTCATGGAAAACACGAAATTGTTTGGGTGATCCCAAACTTTTGAACGGTAGTGTACGTAGCATGCTGGTGAGATCAGACCTCCCCCCTCTATCACCATCACATGTCCTTAGCTCTGTCCCCTCTGGAAATTACCCATGTGGTCGTTGCCAACAGTGCCATTTCATGCACAAAACTACTTACCTATTAAACCACCCCCCACATGGGAAGAAAATACAATATCAAAGTTGTTATTTCATGTTCTACTGCTAATGTCATATACATCCATGTAGAGGCATACATTGGTAAGACCAATGTATCAGCTTCCAGTATGGTAAGATGGCTGTGCGAATTTGCGTTTGCAGCGGCCTCACCCATTTCCGTCCATGCAGTGTCTTTGCCCACGTCTGCATCAAAGTTTTCTCTTCGTTTTATGGCTGGGAGAGCTAGCGCTGGATCAGCAGGGAGAGCAGGGCAGGCTAAGCTAACTGCTAGCCTATGCAGACCAGCGGTTCCGACATTCATCCTGGCTGGTGTTCGTTCCCTTGGACAGTAATTTTTTTGTTTAGTTTTGATACGTGTTAGTTTGGATATGTGTGTTCTTGTAGTTTTTGGATGTGTTTTTGTCTTTGTGTTGTGCTGCCGTGGGCTGGAGGAAACGGCATTTCGTTTCATTTCATGTACGCAAGTGCATGAAGTGAAATGACAAATAAAGTGTTCCTGATTCCTGGCCAGCAGACCTTTAAAAGCTCAAATCGCTGAACACCGTGGTACTGTCGCAAACAATGTGACATCTAGTCCTGTGGCTGTACACTTTTCCAGGGTAACACAAAATACTTCCACTCTTGGATATGTGGGAATTGAGGTATTAAAACGCAAAGGGGGAGACACCTACTCTGCTCCTAAAACATGGACTGTTCTGGATATATGTGTACACTGAGCAATTTGGCCCCCAAAGGCCTTAATGAGGATTTTGACATAAGGCCATTTTTTGTGACTTAATACCCTGTGTCATATCTCTGACAGTAACGCTATCGCTTTGTATGTTGCATTTTTGAATGTTTCTCTTTTACATGTGGTGTTACATTTTCCCCTTGTTAAAATAATAGTTAAAAAGACAGAGGGTGCCTCAAACTAGTTCGTATATTTGGCGGATATTCAGCACAAGTCCTTTTGGAGTGCATGTTAATGGGGTACATGTGATTTTCTTTGCCCCCCCCCTTTTCTCCCCAGTTGTACTTGGCCAATTACTCCATTCTTCCAAGCCATCCCAGCCACTGCTCCACCCCCCTCTGCTGATCCAGGGAGCGCTGCAGACTACCATGCCTCCTCCAATACATGTGGAGTCGCTAGCCGCTTCTTTTCACCTGACGGTGAGGAATTTCACCAGGGGGGTGTAGCGCACCATGGGAGGATCACACTATTCCCCCCAGTTCCCCCCCCCCCCCGAACAAGCACCACGACCGACCAGAGGAGGTGCTAGTCCAGTAACCAGAACATAGTATACCCAAATCCGGCTTCCCACCCTCAGACATGGCCAGTTGTGTCTGTAGGGACGCCTGACCAAGCCAGCAGTAACACGGGGATTCGAACCAGCGTTCCCCTTGTTGGTAGGCAACAGAGTAGACCGCTATGCTACCCGGATGCCCTTTCTTTGTTTCTTTATGTACCTTGTGTAGGTATGTAGACTATGTAGACTATGTATGTGGATCTGTGTATATGTAAAGTGTGAAATGTGTTGTTTGCGACAATCTTACCTATGGCAATGTGCAACGTATGTCACTTGTGTTTGTGGTGTGCATTATGGGTACTTAAGATGGCGACTGTGTATTTAACAGAAGTCTGAGGAAGAGCCTTGTGCTCAAAATGTCACAGCAGATATTAAAATCCTATCGGTGTGTGGATCTAGCTGTTCAATCCTGTTAGACCTTTTAGGATCCAGCACCCATCCTCTCGGGTATTGGGATGTGAGTGTCGTTTTTATCGTTTCTCAGTTTAGACCGAGACAACACCGAGACACACATGTTTTATGTGCGCCAGAGGATCCGTTCCAAATCTGCTTTTGAAACCCAACAGCGCACCGTGCGTGACATGAATGACATACTGAGAGAGGGGTATGTGAAATTTATGCTTATGGTACACGCACCGTGAGGCATGCACCTTGGCGAGGCAGCGCCAGCCGGCCAGTCAGCCCGGCGCTGCCAAAGAGGTGTCATGAACAACTGCTGGAGCAGGCCCTCGGCCGGCCGCCCTGGCACTGAATGGTGCTTTTGTCAGAGGTGGCAGGGAGGACAAATGAGAGAGGGATGACAATTAACACCCCCTAAAATTAGAAGGCGAGACGTCCGCGTGTCCTGCTCAGCTCGGCAACGCTCAAGAAAAAAAAAAGGCTCTCTCTGCGAATTAAAGGACAAAATAAAAACAATACATTCGGCGGGGTGAGGAGAAGAGGTGTGTGTTTGGTGGCATCGGCGCATCAGAGGTCATAGGGTGAGGGCCTCAGTCAGCGAGTGTACTCAGGTTAACTGGATGGGGCTGAGTGGGAGGGGGAGGACATCTTGGCTCTAAGTGACTGGCAGATCAATGCACTAAAAGGCTGAGCCAAAGGTCAAGCTGTTCAGCGGCAGCTCAGGGATTCACTGTGACAGCCAACAGGAGTGGAGGAGAGTCACAACCTTTATGTGACCACTCACCACTACACACATATATATATATACATACACACACACACACACACACACACACACACACACACACACACACACACAGACAGACATATTGTGGGAGCTGGTGATGCCTATGCCAAGTTGTGTTCACTAAAATGTGTTGTCAAATTTTAGTAAGAGTACATTTCAACTTAAAAGGAAATTCCCGTTTTTTTTTTCCTTCTTTTTTTAACCTGAGCCCTAATTTTTAGAAATCAAACTGAATGATGGGGAGCAGAATCTTTAAACTTGGTTCGATACTGAGCAAGCTAGCGTGAGCGGACCGCTGAGCACCAAGCTGCAGTGTAATATCCTTTGGGGTAATAGCGCTCGCCAAATAAAGGTCTATTCGCAAAGCACTTTTTTGGCAGTAATGGACTCAAAATGTTCTACGAGGAGTCTGAAGAGCGTTTGCCATGTTATCAACCAAGGGATTCTATAAATCTATATATCGAAATACAGATATCAACCCATTTCTAAGTCTCGCTCTGTAATCCCGCAAGGAGTGAGTTGGTGCAGGAAGACCATGGTGGAAGCACGAGTTGGAGAAAAGGGCAAAATCCATATCACAGGGATGTGTCCGGGTAGCGTAGCGGTCTATTCCGTTGTCTACCAACACGGGGGTCCCGGTTCGAATCCCTGTGTTACCTGCAGCTTGGTCGGGCGTCCCTACAGACACAATTGTCCGTGTCGGCGGGTGGGAAGCTGGATGTGGGTGTGTGTCCTGGTCGCTGCACTAGCGCCACCTCTGGTCGGTCGGGTCGCCTGTTCGGGGGGGGGGGAGGGGGAATAGCGTGATCCTGGTGACTCCACATATATCGGCTGGTGACTCCACATATATCGGAGGAGGCATGTGGTAGTCTGCAGCCCTTCCCGGATCAGCAGAGGGGGTGGAGCAGTGCCCGGGATGGCCCGGGAGAGTGGAGTAATTGTCTGGATACAATTGGGGGGAAAAAGTGTGTGTGTGTGTGTGTGGGGTGGGGGGGGGGTCCACCAAAACAAAAATTGCAAAAAAAGTCTATCACTGCACTGACTGACTGTTCTGGGATTGCCTTTTCATAATGGCGTGTTTTCAAACACCTAAAAACATTCTGAGCCTGTTCTTGCCAAAGAAGAGCTCCTTAAGTACACATTATTTGGTGAGCACTGTTGCCTGAAGGATTAAACTTTAGTGTGGCGTGCTGCAGCCTGCTGACGCTAGTTTGTTCAATACTGAATCAATGTAAAAGATTCTGCTACCGATCACTCCTAACGATGGGTAAATTGGGCTTAAGTTAAGAAATAACAAGTTTCCCTTGTAAGTGCACCAACGCTGCTGACTATGCTTTCCTTTTTGCCCCTTTCCCCCCCCCTTTGGCTAGCTGTTTTCAGCAAACGTTAGTTGGACGTCAGTGCAAGTTTCAGTGATCATCTGCTGTAAATACTGCAAGAATTCCCAAGCGTAGACAAAGACATCCCAAGGTCCCGTGTCTAGAAAACATGACGCGTTAATGTGCTACGGTATTGTGTGCCGCAGCGTGAGGCAAGAGCGTTCTCCCTTCCCCAAGTCTCGTCTTACCACATTGGCTATGTTGGCTTCGGGTCAGAGCCGCTGATATATTGGTCTGGACACCTGCTTTGAATACCACCGCTGCTGAGTGGCATACCGCACCCAAGGCCCTGGCGCGTTTATGGCCAGTGAACCAACAGAAGAATGTCCTGTCCACAAGAGCATCAACCATCCCACTTTCTGACCAATAAAAGCAAATAAAAAACCAACTTGCATAGATCAAGTGCTCTCTCCCTTTCGTCTTTACCCTTTATCTCTTATTCATTTAGCTATACATTTCAACCCACTCCTCGCTTTCACACTGTCATCATTTTCATTTCCATCCTTTGCTTCTCCTCCTCCATCTCCCTCTGTCTTCCCTCTCCTTTCTTCTCCCTCGCCCTCCTCATTTTCCTCCTTTCCCCTCAGCAGACTATAATGTCAAACTGTCTCACAAACCCATCTGAATTATAGATTTTCTCAGGCGGGGTGGGGGGTGGGGGTGGAGGGTTGGCAGTAAGACACAGTTATGGCAGGGAATAAACAAGACCCACACCAAATTGAAGAGTGGGGACTTCCCCTGCTGTGCATTCAAATTGGTCCGCGCAATTTGACAGGCCACTGTCGAGCTCGTCTGAGGGATTAGAGGCCCTGAGATGCTGTTTACTCGCATCCGTTAACTCAAAGGGTATCTTCACTTTTGTCCGCCACTTTTCATCTCCCTCGCCGCCACCTGCTTCGCCCAGCCACCCAATCAGCAGCGAGCAAAAAAAACCCCTCTTCTTTTGACATGTTCCCACTCCATCATTTTTTTGGCTCCAAACAATTAAGAACAAAATGGTGCTATCGCTCGTTTCCGAGTATTTTTGTCCCTTAGCGATGTGAACAATATGCAGTGGATGAGAGGAAACTCGTGCTTACTCTGATGTACTGACTAATGTAGAGTGGGCTTATGCGAGTATGACTCCTTGCTGTATTTATTTAGGGAGTTAATTTACTTTCTAAATCAATCAGTTTGGCTTTTTTTTTTGCATCAGAGATGCTGTTTGTCCTGAGGGATCAAGGTATAAGCTGCAGTAGCCACCCTTTTGCCTGTTAAATTTTAGAATAAATTATTCTCTTTCACAAAAATAACAAGGATAACAAACTTAAGCAGCCTGTTTCATACATGAAATGCAATTTGAAGTGCTTTTTAAATTAGAGGCAATCACAAGCAGATAGAAATACAACAAAAAGTCCGTTTAAAGGTGCGCCGGCACCAACTACAGAGAACGAAAATGCAAAGCAGTTCAAGAGCATATGATAGAAGTCGACTATTACAATAATGAGATAAACGTGAATTGTAACAATCCAGACCTCTTGATTTCACATAAAACACAGAGAGGAACATACCAGCTCTCAGCTTCCAGTTTCCTCCAAGTGTGAATAATGCTGCACAAACATAGGATCCCACAACCCCCATGCCGCCCATTTTTTTTCCATGAGAGTGTTGGACGCCGAACAGGCAAGAAAAATGACCAGCATGCTTCCCTCACTCCCCCGAGACATGCGTCCTACACATAGGGATGGGGCTATTACTTATCATCATCAAAAAGTGCTTGTTTGGTGATAATAAGGGCCCGGGATAGAGCATCTCGGCTAAAGAGAGGGAGGGGACTACCTGCGGTAGCGAAGGAGGAATCCTTCCTCTGCTTACCCTAGCATTTTTTCGCCTCACTGCGAAATGAAGGGGCAGCTTTAAGACCCAGCTTAGCCCAGAAATAGGGGAAGATAGGAAAAACTGTTTTTAACCGCTGTTGTAGGGGAGCAATAAGATTAAGAATAACAGACAACAACTTCAGATGTGCTTGCTGTGCAGGAAACAATTGTCAGTGATAAAGGCGGCAGGGATAATAAGGTATGGCGGTCGATAGCGACTTGTCTTCATCTAATGATGGCGACGAGTCTGTTGCGGCTAGAGGTAATATCACAAGCTGTTAATTTGTGCGTCCCACCTTGAAGGACGGAAGAGTGAAAGGGTTTTTTGGGTGGACACGCTATCCCCACAGTATTCAACTTCAAGTGTTGCCACATCGCTAATAGCCACATTCAGCCCAAAGGGAAAGTCATAGCACATAAATTTCCATCCATCCTTCTTCTTTCTTTTTTTTTCCGCTGTAGGTCAGACTCACAGATCCCAGGGGGAGAGCAGTACAGCGCACGATTCACAATGAATCATAGCTCATGTCTTTGCATACGTGGGGAGAAAGTTCACACGATGCATAAATTTAGGGTCATGTCCAACAGCTACGGCAAGGGTCGTGCTCGATAATAGCCAAACTGTGATGCAGGATTCGCGGCCCTTATCTGTGGAAGTTCGGGAAAGTGCAGCGCGCCTCTCGTGGCTCGTGTCTGTAAGCTGTTCACGTTTCCTTGTTTGTTTTATCTATCACCATTCAGCTATTTGAGTTTGACACTAGGTTCACGACCACTTCAATTCACCTCCCGGTATCTGATGGTTCTGTCGCTCACGCTCCCTTTAATGTATTCAGAGGGGACGGGACAGGGGTGGGTGGGGTGGGTGGGGGGTTGTAAAGAAGGCACACATCCCATCTGATTACATGGCCTTCTCTGACGAATTCCTGCCTCAACAGACTTCTGAACGATATCAAAGGGTGCCTTCCATCTCAGCAATATGAATTATCAGAAAGGGGGTGTGGGGGTGGAGGGGGGGGGCTTTACAATTTACAAAAAAAGGCATCGCAGATCTTAAGTGTCAGTGTACTCTGTCTGCATACAGGACCATGACCTCAGAATTTGTAAGACAAGGATGAACTGCCTTTTATTTCTGTAATTTTTGACGTTGTGCATGTTGGATATGGGATGTGTTGTTTTACTTATCGGCTTCATTTTGGAGTTTCTCCATATGGGATCACGACGGTGTCTATGGGGCACCTTAAACATGTCCTTTAAACAGCAACAAAGACCTTAGTGCTTCAGTTAGTATGTGTACATCGATCTATTCATTATCCAAACCGCTTATCCAAATTCGGGTCGCGGGGATGCTGGAGCCTAACCCAGCAGTCATTGGGCGGCAGGCGGGGAGACACCCTGGACAGGCCGCCAGTCCATCACAGAGCCGACACATACACACACACACACACACACACACACACACACATTCACACCTAGGGACCATTTAGTACGGTCATTCACCAGACCTACACGATTTTGCATTGTGGGAGGAAACCGCAGCACCCGGAGGAAACCCACACACACATGGGGAGAACATGCAAACTCCACACAGAGGATGACCTGGGATGACCCCCAAGGTTGGACTACCCCCGGGGTTCGAACCCGGGACCTTCTTGCTGTGAGGCGAGACTGTGTTCATGATTTCCCATTATCTATGACTTCTCATTTGCACTGGCTGGCTGCTCTATCGATGGTGAATATTACCTACTCTAAGTGTGGCCTGCTCATTCCTGCAAGCTGAACCAGGAAGTAGCTCATCAATGCAATGGACCATTGTTGATAATATTGTATATTTTGGGTAATAATTTTTAACTGGCACTTTTGTTTCCACTTCCAAATTCGTGGGCACCAAATTCGATAAAGCTGAATCCGGCAGTGGTCTCGTGTCCAAAATCTTTACAATGAAGCCGGTGAGTAGAAGTATATCGGTTTCTCCAGCACAAACAGAGCAATATAGTGTACGCTGTTAAGTGCCAGGAGGACTGCCGTGACTTGTACATTGGGGAAACTAAACAGACTCTGGCAAAGGGAATGGCACAACACAGAGGAGCTACCTCTGCAGGCCAGGACTCCGCCGGCTACACCCATCTGCAGGCCAGTGGCCACTCTTTCAAGGATGAGGATGTGCACATCCTTGATAGGGAGAAACGCTGGTTTGAACGGGGAGTCAAAGAGGCCATCTATGTCAAGAGGGAACGACCATCCCTGAACCGGGGGAGGGGAGGGGCCTAAGAGTACATCTGTCGCCATCTGACAATGCTGAGATTGCAAACACTCTCCAATCCTCTGTGAATAGTACACATGGCCATTGAAACTCTCATTCATGGTCATAGCATTTGCATATGAAACCGGTCACGGGTTTCGGTCGTTACGCAGCTGTATTGTTTAGAAGGGTGGGGATACCTGGGGTCAGCTGAGACTGACGAATTCTCCTAGATGGGTGATGAAACGTTTCTCCCATTAAACTCTGTGTCCGGGTGAACTGATTCAACTTTCTGGGATTTCCCTACCTGGATAATCGAGCATCAAGACTTTTATCGTAACGGATATGCACGATGGCAAAAATAAGACCAAAGTTGTAAAAAAAAAAGGATTATCCTTTAACAGCCATTTTACACAGAGTAACAAACAGTAAATGGAATAGTTCATATTTCCCCCATATGACACACACACACACAGACACACACACACAGAGCTTATAAAAAACATATAAAACAGAGGACAGGCGATGTTAAATTAAATCCTGGAGCAGTTTTGGTGCCCAGTGCCTTGCTCAGAGGCAGCTAGGCAGCGATAGTAAGCCTCTAGGTATAGATGCTGTCATACCAATGGTGGCCATCGTAGTTGAAGAAGATTTCATCTCTTAATTTCCAATCCAACGTCAGAGTAAACTCTGTAGACTGGTGCCAGGATTTGTCATCAGCCTACAAGCCTCCTAAGTCTTCCACAGCATCAAGGTTTCAATCGTTTTAGTGTGATCCATTATTGAGTTGATCATAAGGGGAGGAAGAAGGATACTGGAAGAGAAAGAGAGAGAGAGAGAGAGAGAGAGCACCTTTAAAAAGCGGGAATGGGATAGGAGACTGGAGAGAGGAAAAAACAAATGCCCGGAAGATTAACACTGACAGAAAAACAAGTCGTGCCAGAAGCATTTTCTCGAGTTGCTGTGCCGATTCGTCCAACAGTCAAAAAGTGGTACAGCTATAGGATGGTGCGGCGGGGGGAATAAAATAAATATCTATTTAAAAATAGCCTCTCAGCATGGCAGGGCGAGATTTGAAGATATTATCCTCAAAGACTGCTTTGAGTGAGGCCGGCAGAAGGGAAGGCTGTCTGCGGTGAAATATGAAAGGCACATACTTGGTGACAGCCCATGGCTTTTCCTGATACTGCCACCACCCGCCCACTGGAGTGATCCATAGACTCTTTGTGGAGACTTGTGATATAAATGCTAAGGGCTAGATGTTGAAGATCCTTGGCTCCCTTCTCTCCCCCCCCCCCCACTCTCCCTTGTCATCCTCCGCCGTCGCCTCGCCCGCCGCCGCGTGGGGGAATTTGTTATGTTCCCCGTTCGCGCGCTTCCCTCGGAAACATGGGGACGGCGGACAGGGGGCAAGTCGACTGACTCGTCCTTGTGCCTTTTCAATTTGACAAGGCAAGCAGCCTTGGGGACTTTGGGCTCTATTTTCAAATTGGCCATTTATAATGTTTTTTTTTTTCCCCCGGCAGGAGAAAGGGGACGGGCTGGAGAGCGGCGATGGCCCTGCGTGGTTGTTGTGGACGCTATAGCGCTGGGGGGCTGGGATATGATAATACGGCAGCAAGTTGTCAGACGTGTCAGCAGGTAAGATGAATGAAGAATGAGGGGGGGGGGGAGTGGATGCATGAAAAGTACACACGCCGAGGAATTGACCTCTATTCAAAGAAGAAGAAGAGGAGGAGGAAAAAAGAGGAGAGCGCAGAAATCTCTCTCCTTGAGCAAACTAAAAGTGCGCAGGCCCCTCTTTGAAATATGCGCCACCTCTCCGTGAACCCAAAAAGCAGGGCGAAGAAGCTGCGCCCGGTGGGTGGTGTCTTACCAGAGAGAGAGGGGGAAAAAAAACTTCCAGGAAAAAAAGAGGCATCTGTTGTCCATTTTCTGACGCAAATACGGCCGCATACATCAGCGCCTCGCAAGGTCAGGCCAGCGAGAGCGCGGCGGCACGGGCGGAGGGCCCCGGCCCGGGAGGCGTTATGGCATTCTGTCACGCTGCCTGCTCCCGGCACCGTCGCACACTGACATTTCCACAAGATGGCTCCTCTGAATTATGCGGCCCAACGGAAGAGTAAGAAGATGGAAGGGTGCGGGGGGGGGGGGGGTGAGGGGAGGGGGAAAAAAAGCTCATTTTCTGGGTGTCTGCTCCTGACCTGAAACCGCCACTTGTTTTCATCAGCACCTTTTGCTGCTTATGCAAAATGGCGCGCGGCGCGGCAGCCATCGGGGGAACAATCAAGTCGGCCCGTCGCGCCCGTTCTCCACACCACGGCCGCCTCGCTTTCTCCCCGGGGCGGAACGACAGTGTCACCTCTAACACCAATCCCCCCCCCCCTCCTTCCTCATCCTCCCCGAATTAATCCCAATTTGGCCGTCGAGCATGGGTCCATCGAAAACGGTGGTGGGGGGGCGGTGGAGGTGCCAAGCTATTGACATTCTCAGGTGTGTGAGTTTTGTTTATGTAGGTCCTGGGCAAGTGGAGGCGTTTCGCCGCGGCTGGCCATAGCGCCGGTTTTTGCAATACGGCGCTTGATTCGGGCGCCTCTGCATGAGTGACTGCTCAGCGGCCTGTGACCCCCCGTGGCATTTTCAGCAGAGGACATTTCAGTAAAGACGGCTTCAGGTGTCACGCCGCTCTGCGGGTGCGGGGCGGCAGCTGGAGAGGTCGTTTGTCCGGCGCATTGATTCCACCATGACCCCATCGCTCTCTTTTCGCTATTGATCGATACCCTCCCCCCCCAAGACCCCTACACAATGCCCACACCGGGGGGGAGTTAGAGCACAGGCGTCGGTGTGACACCTGGTTAAAAGAAGGGGTGGCAAATCCTCGACAGGACGTCACACTTCACTGTATGAAAGAAACATTGCCCCCGGCCACTTCCCTCTGAGGTAATTCCCGCAACACATGGGAGTCCATTTTGGTTATTGTCATTCCCTGAACATGGTAGTGGTGGTGGTGGTGGTGGTGGTGTGCATGGGGGTGGGGGGTTATAAACGTGACTGTGTGCTTGGAGTAGGGAATGACCGTAAGTCATTACAGGTGGAAGTGATGTGATGTGTGTGTATGTGTGTGTGCACCTTTGTGTGTGTGTATGTGCGGGGGGGGGGGGTTGTTGGACAGTGGGTGGGGGGGTTAGGAATACCCTTCCTTAAATGCTTTGCTAGGCAGATCTCCTGTGCCTTTTAGCATGTCACCCAGGGCCATGAATCACCATTACAGCGGCTCCATGTTTACCTGGGCACCTCGGGTGCTTTTTCATTAGGGTAAAAGGGGCCCGGGGCAGCCGCGGACAGGGTCGCCGGGGGTCGGCTGCACGTATGCATTCGCTGGTTGGGGATGGGGTGGGGGGGTTGGGAGGGGTTTAGGGTTGGGAGGGTTAATTACAATAACAATGGGGGCGGCCAAAAAAAGAGAAAAAGAAAAGAAAAGTGTGGCGGGGCCGGGCCGCTCTCATTTGTTTCAATAAGGTAAATTGATTCCGGTGTCCTCTGGTGCCATTTGCATCGCATCCATTTAGAGCGCGCCCACTCTCGTCCCACTCTCCTCCCCACCCGCCTCCTTTTATCCCCCCTCCCCCCCCCTCTCCTCCTCCTCCTCCCCCCGCCGTCCACTTCCCGCACAGAGGGCAGGACAACGTTGATGGGGACGCATTGATCTTCTCTAACGACGGGCGGCACGCGTGAGAACACGCACGCCAATATTTGCACACACACGCCTGCACACAGACACACACACACACACACACACACACACACACACACACACACACACACACACGACCTGTCATGAAGATGTTTAACCTACACAAACGCGCACAAATACACAGCAGTTTAAACTCCAGTGTATGACCACGTGTACATCTCCTCAGGGGGTCTTCATGTGGTTCAAAGGCGACGCTGCCGGTGTGTGTGTGTGTGTGTGCACGTGCACACTAATGTGGCCACATGTCCACTAGAGGGCATTGTGATGAGAAAGGTGATCAGTGCAATGGCTCTACACCGGTACTGTTGTCTATAAAACGACCCGCTCGGGTCCTGTTTTAAGTCAGCCTACGCCGCACAACCAACCCACGACAACCAGACTCTATTAGAGCACTAGAATCCTTCTGCTGATCCATTAAGTCAATGCAGATGTCCTCGGCTGGTTGGCACCGCCATTGCTCCTCTGTTGCTCATGGGCATGACCACCCAGCGGGGCACTACCCACTGTGCTCCAGCAGAGTCTGGGTGGCATCCATCTCACCTCTTCCCTTGCCTGCCTGCCTGCCGTGGACCCCCCTCTATATGACACACGCGCCAGCACTAACGCACACGCTTGCTCACGAACGCCGCCGTCATCAGTCACCGTCAGGGCAGATAGCAGCGGCCGTCAGGGGGATGAGTGACGACCGGGCCGGGTACCTGAGCGCCTGCATGACAATAGGTCCCGCGGACGGAGATAGAGAGACAAAAGCTGCAAGTCTTGCCGCACGCAGCCGTGACACGACACGCAAAAGCCGTCTTTATTGCCAGCTGCGCAATTAGCTGTCAACCGGTGTCGCGTAAACACGTGTTACACAACAGCAGTATCGTCTCATAACACACACACACACATGAGTGTGTGTGTGTGTCTGTGTTAATCTACCCTAAGATGTTTTCACCACCGGTTATTAGAATATACTCACTTGTGTTTCAATGAGATGAATTAAACACACACAAAACAGATACGATCTAATACTCTACACAGGCACCGGTAACCAGCCTGCCGCCTGTTTATCCTTCGCAGCTAAAAAGCCCCCCACCCAACAAAAAGCCCCCCACCCAACAAAAAGCCCTCCACCCAATAAAAAGCCCTCCACCCAGCAAAAAGCCCCCCACCCAACAAAAAGCCCTCCACCCAACAAAAAGCCCCCCACCCAACAAAAAGCCCTCCACCCAATAAAAAGCCCTCCACCCAGCAAAAAGCCCTCCACCCAACAAAAAGCCCCCCACCCAGCAAAAAGCCCTCCACCCAACAAAAAGCCCTCCACCCAATAAAAAGCCCCCCACCCAACAAAAAGCCCTCCACCCAATAAAAAGCCCTCCACCCAGCAAAAAGCCCCCCACCCAACAAAAAGCCCCCCACCCAGCAAAAAGCCCTCCAACCAACAAAAAGCCCCCCACCCAACAAAAAGCCCTCCACCCAATAAAAAGCCCTCCACCCAGCAAAAAGCCCTCCACCCAACAAAAAGCCCCCCACCCAGCAAAAAGCCCTCCACCCAACAAAAAGCCCTCCACCCAACAAAAAGCCCCCCACCCAACAAAAAGGGATAAGAATAATGATAATATATTTTTTGGATTTCCCCCCTTTTTCTCCCGAACTGTGCTGGGCCAATTACCCCACCCTTCCAAGCCGTCCCGGTCGCTGCTCCACCCCCCTCTGCCGATCCGGGGGGGGCTGCAGACTACCACACGCCTCCTTCGATACATGTGGAGGATCACGCTATTACCCCCAGAGCCCCCCCCCCCCGAACAGGTGCCTCAACCGACCAGAGGAGGCGCTAGTGCGGCGACCATGACGCATACCCACATCCGGCTCCCCACCCGCAGACACGGCCGATTGTATCTGTAGGGACCCCCGACCAAGCCGGAGGTAACACGGGGATTCGAACCGGCGATCCCTGTGTTGGTAGGGATGATTAATATATTTCTTACCACGCTATTACCGTGGTTCCTGTATAGTAGCCTTTACTCACTCCTTTTAGAAGATGGCACTTCACAATCTGTTTGTTGTTCGGTTTACTCTGGACCAGAAAACAGACTGCGGCGTGAACCGACGACCAGGTTAGAGCCCCGAGTCTGGCGGGTACTACTTAGACTTACTCCGAGTACTTGTGAAGAATACAAAGACATATTTTCTGATGAGTTCTGGGAAGTGGAGTGACATTGTGTACATAAGGCTCTCTCTCTCTCTCTCTCTCCCCCCCTCTGTGTGCGTGACAGTGGAGAAGGGCCAGGGAGTTGTGATTGTCGTCATGATGTCCAGATGCGGGCTTGCAAATGCACGCAAACAACAAAAGCCTCCCCGAAAGACATTGAAATGCACAAAAGGCTTTTCGCGAGCGGCCTTGAACTCTGACTGATACGTTATTTGTTACCGCGGGCACTTTGCGAAACAAAAAATGGCTCCGGCCCAACTCTCCTTGAAGGGCCTTTTGTTGCTCATGTTGCCCGAGTTCAATGCTGTCTGGCTGAAACAAGCCGGCACAGCGAGCTCAGCGGACAACAAACCCCACAATACCTTTATCCAATTAGAAACACGGGCTTATTTGCTCAAGTATGAATGCTTAAATTGCTAATACCAGCAGGTAATTATTAAACTCCCCCAACCTGCCCCCCTGCAGAACATTTGTGTTGCGTCTGAAAACACCGAGTGCACAACAATTGAGTCACAGGTTTGGGCACAGAAGGATGATGATTATGGTAATCCAACAAAGCCAAAGCCCTATTGTAGTGTGTTGTAGAGTTTTGTTGCAAACTCATGACCTTATTAACCTTCCTAATCCTCAACTGGGTGCCAATGATAAGGGGCTTACACACACACACACACACACACACACACACACACACACACACACACGGAAACACTCCTTTCACTTTGATGCTTGGCAAAACACAGCAGAGGCCCGGCCCACCTGTTCCACCCGGCACACCTGAAGTTCTCTGAATAACATCAGCGAGATGACGATGACGATGATGACGAAGAGGCTCCCAAGTCATTCAATACAATTACTGCCTCCGCTTAGATCGATAGCAGAGAAAGAAGAAGAAGAAGAAGAAAAAAGGAGAGGGAGGTGGACGCCGGTGTTTGGGGCGAGGGGGGCCCTCCCGGTGTGGACGCGTGTGAAAGCGGTCTGATTGGTATTAAGTGGCGAGATTAAAAAGCCATCTCGCAGGTCAGGTCATCCGGTGTTCATTTGAATGCATTACCAGGGTCCGGGGCGAGATAATTCTCTCATTAGCGCCACTCAAACCCTGAGTGACAACAAGGGTGAGAGGGGAGCATGTCGTACAACACTTAGAGTTAATTAGTCCACGTGCACTGTTGCTCGCCGCCCCGCGCAGCCGCTCTCTCCGCTTCCTATTACCACGGGCGCAAGCAAACACGACCGTGTCTTCCCCGTTCCCCTCGCAATTTGGATGGAAATTACTTCCGAGTGGGGTTTGTGTGTCGGTTGTGGGATGCGCCGCACAACCGCCAGCCTAACCTCGGATAATAATAACAATAATAATACATTTTAGTTATACAGCGCTTTTCAAAATACCCAAAGACGCTTTACATATGTAAAAACCAACATAAACACAACACACAAAGAGCATGAAACACATTAACCACACAGAAGCAATTCTGGAGAGGCTGATTGATTAATTATTTGGATATGGACAATCAATTCATCTCTCTCTCCTTGCTTCCAGGCCTCACAACTAAGCTAACTACACCACCATTACTGCATTTACATCTGATTCTGAGGCACTAACCAAGGTTTCTCTCTCTTTTTCTCACCCTCTCTCTCACTCTCTCGCTGTCTCTCTTGCTCTCTCTCTCTCGCTGTCTCTCACTATCTCTCTCTCACTCTCTTGCTTGCTCGCTCTCTCACTCTGTCGCTCTCTCTCACTCTTTCTCTCTCTCTTGCCCTCTCTCACTATCTGTCACTCTCTCTCGCTCTCTCGCTCTCTCGCTCTCTCGCTCTCTCTCTCTTGCTGTCTCTCAACCTCTCTCTCACTCTCTCTAGCTCTCTCTCTCACTCTCTTGCTCTCTCTCTCACTCTTGCCCTCTCACTCTGTCACTCTCTCGCTCCCTCTCTCTCTGTCTCTCTCTCACTCTGTCGCTCGCTTTCTCACCCTCTGACTCTCGTTCTCTCTCTCGCTCTCTGTCGCTCTCTCTCTCTTATCTCTCTCTCACTCACTCACTCACACCTATTCTTACTGTTCGTGATTGACAACATTTGCTTCATTGGCCATGGCATGTACTCACTCACTCTCTCTCTCTCTCTCTCTCTCTCTCTCTCTCTCTCTCTCTCTCTCTCTCTCTCTCTCTCTCTCTCTCTCTCTCTCTCTCTTGCTCTCTCTCACTCTCTCTCTCTCTCACAGACACAGACACACACACACACACACAGTCTGAACACTCCTCTCTGCACGAGCCCCTCACATCCCACCCACTGTGTGCACAGGGGACGGCTGAATACTCAAGGAGCTCTCAATTTTTCAAACGGGTCTGTGAATCGCCTCCCGTCACGCAGCGCCATTATCCTCGAGGGAGTCGGAAGTTCGCCGGTGGTTGGTGGGGTCATCTCGAGACCCTCGGGGAGGGAGTTAAAAGAAAAGAGGTTTGATTTGCCTTTCTGGAGTTAAATTCTCTTTCATTCTCGCCGCTTTAGCTCTCTGCACGAGTCCGTCATAATTCTCCTTCCTGTCTTCCAGGCCCAGTGATATTCAACCCCAGCCCCCCCATTGGGAAAAAAAAAATATTGTCTCCTCCTCCATATTCACCAATCACAGATGAGGCTTGTCCGAAAGCACTTTTTAACACTGATGTCACGCTTCTTAAACCAGTGACAAAAGTGGCGACGGAGCTACAAAGCATCGGTTATGCCGCGGTAAAGCATTTATCCCTCACTACAGTGCACATGGTAGCGTGCATGCAGGATGTGAAGAAAGTGGCTTCCAGCTGAAGGAGAAGAAGGGGAGGGGGGGCATTGTGAGGAAGATGGAGTGGGAGAGGAAAAAAAAGAGGAACATTTCTAATTTTGTTAGCGGGGGTGGTGGGGCTGGGGGGTGGTTTCGTCCTCAGACTATTTTGCACTAATATGAATACCCAGCGAAATGTCTGGCGAAGTAGGTCAATGGGATTTAGAAAGTTTATGCTGTTTTTTCCCCCCCCCTTCGTATTATCTTGTCAATGTAAAAAAAAAAAGGGAAATGAGCAATGTGATTAGGGGAGAGGAAGATGATGAGCTGGAGAAAAAGGGGGGGGGTAGTGAACCGGAGAGCGAGAAAGACGGACAGAAGACGGTCCGAGTCCCTTCGCCGGTAGATGCGCGAGGGAACGAGATGCCACGGCAGAGCGGGAAAGGGTGGAGCAAGAGGGAAAAGGTGTTTGAAATGGAGGGGGGGGGGGAGTTATCCATGCTCCAGGAGGATGAGGGGAGGGGGGGGTGTGTGTGGCATGTCTTCATCTTGATATTGAAGCAACAATCTAATTACCCCATTGCCCCTGGGAATATGCATATGAAGGTAATCAGTAAATAGAAAAGGTAATTATTTGCCACAAGTCATACCCTCTGTACCTGTAAGCACTGCGCCGTTTTGCGAGATCGAGGTTCCCGTGTAATTCATCGCAAAGATAGTTTATTAGCGGCTAAATTATTTAGTTAATTTATAATAAGTAAATGAGTCTCTCTGTCGTTGAATATTTTATAGTGGCTGTCAAAATATAAGGAGTTAAGTTTGGTCAAGTACAAATGGGGCCTCCCCTGGTAATTTACCAGCGCGTTCCGCCGGGCAAATCTCTGCCAGCCGACGTGATTGAATGTTACAATTAAATGTACTAATTCATTGTCAAAAGCAACTTATCTGTACACATGATATATTTGGTGTTTAATTGGAGAGCACATTTAGAAACGGTTTCTTCGGTGACTTTCTACATCACAGCCTAATCGGAATAAATTCTGCCCCTGTAATGAATTGAAGTTGAATATTTGTAGTCGGGCTATTAAAGAGACTGGAACAGTGAATTATTTAAATGCTAATTAATGTTTCAGCTTTCCGACCTGCAACAGGCACATATTATTCCTCAGCTCTGGCAAATGGATAATTTCAACATTCGCTTAAGTGCAGAGAAACATTTTGCTCATATTTCATTCAATCAATTCAGCGGCGGCGGCGATAGTTCTTTCACCCATGCAGCAACCCGCTGCTAGTCACCAAGGAAGATGAAATCCATCAATATTGAGACAGTTAGTGGAATTACTCACTAGCTTCTGGGTGGGAATTCTGCTACTCCTGATTCAGCTGGGCTTTCATAATGGATCGGGGGGGGGGGGGTCCGAGTACTGCGTTCAGGCCTGATTTTGCCCGATGTAAAAATGTGAGGACAGGTAAAGGCACTTTGGATTGTCCATTATTCTTTGGTCAGAATTAGGTGTTTTATTGACAGTTTCTCATGGTCAGAAACTGCACCAGTTACATTTCTGTCTCTATAACCGTGATGACATTTTGTTGTACTCCACTTCATCCAGGGATAGGCAACATGGTCCAGAAAGGCCCGGCGTGGGTGCAGGTCTTTGTTCCAACCAAGCACTTGCACACCTGATGCTATTAGTCAACCAATAGTCTTTGCTAAGGACCTTGATTTGTAGACTGCATGGTTGGAACAAAGACCTGCACCCACACCGGCCCTTTCTGGATCATGTTGCCCATCCCTGACTGTCATGACACCATGACTATGTTTGAGACATCCATCCATCCATTAGCCAAGCCGCTTATCCTAATCAGGGTTGCAGGATACTGGAGCCTATCCTAGAAGTCACTAGGCGGCAGGCGGGGAGACACCTTGGACAGGCCGCCAGTCCATCACAGGGCTGACACATCCATACCTAGGGACAATTCAGTACGGCTGATTCACCTACATGTCTTTGGACTGTGGGAGGAAACCGGAGCAACCGGAGGAAACCCACGCAGACACGGGGAGAGCATGCAAACTCCACACGGGACGACCCGGGACATCCCCCAAGGTTGGACAACCCCAGGGTTCGAACCCAGGACTTAATTGCTGTGAGACGACCGCGCTAACCACTGCCCCCCCCCCCCCGTTACATTTCTATCTCTATAACCACAATGACATTTTGTTGTACTCCAGTCCATCCAGGGATGGGCAACATGATCCAGAAAGGGCCGGTGTGGGTGCAGGTCTTTGTTCCAACCAAGCAGTTACACACCTGATTCTATTAGTCGGCATTCGGGGGGCATGGCTCAGGAGGTAGAGTGGGTCATTTAGTAATTGGAAGGTCGCTGTTTCGATCCCTGGCTCCTGCAGAGAGCATATCGAAGTATCCTTGAGCAAGACACTGAACTCTTAGCTGCTCCTTATGAGCAGGTTGGCTCTTTGCATGGCAGCCTCCACCATCAGTGTATGAATGAGTGTGTGAATGGGTGGATGTGAGGCGTACACTGTAAAGCATTTTGAGTAGTCGGTAGACTAGAAAAGCGCTTTATAAATGCAGTCCATTTAACTTACCATTTGTTAGTCAAGCAATAGTCTTTGCTAAGGACCTTGATTTGTAGTCTCAAGTGTGTAACTGCTTGGTTGGACCAAAGACCTGCACCCACACCGGCCCTTTCTGGATCATGTTGCACATCCCTGAGACGCCATGACTACGTTCGAGACAAAAAATAAATGAATAAACTTTGCAGTCCCTGGAAGAGCCACAGATGTCAGACAACCTTTGCTGTTCAGTACTGAAAAACGAAAGCGATGCGGTTCAACTTTGTGTTGAAATCAGAGTGCAGTGAAGTTCTCATACTGCCAGTATTATTCATGGCCCCACAATGGATTGTTATTCATCATAAGACAAAGGAGAAACTCACTCAGCTCGACATAGATGGAGGAGGGCCACAAGGGCATTATTCACATCTGTTGAAAACAATATGCACAGCCAACTGGATGTCACGATACACCATGCTTAATAATGAAAACAAAGTCTCCTAACGCTGAATATAAATGACGTTTTCCCCTCATATCAGAGCATAAATATTAATTGTTTTAAACCCGTGATATATTGCGGTTAAAGGACTACTTTAACTGCTTATTGTTGCACCAATAGCTTGCTTTATATTAATCAAAACCCCACAGTGTCACAATACATCTTCGTGCAACAATCACCACCAAGTGCAAAAAAGCGCAGTCTCCATTAATGCCACATGGTGGCACTGTTGGTTTTGAAAAGGCCTCGTATACAGCGGTTTCTCATTTCTGACCTTTGACTCGCCCCGTGGGTTAGGGTTATGGTTAAGGTTAGGGTTGGGGTTGGGGTCAGGTTAGGGTTATGGTTAGGTTTTATGTTTGGGTTACTGGAGGTAATGATTTGGGATGTTCTCCTCACAGGACTGTAAGAGATTCTCTTTATTGTCGTTATTGTAGGACTTCAGAGCACCAGAGGCCACACCCCGGCCCCCAGTGAGGCGCTGGCGTAATAGGTAAAGGCAATCCGTAATCCCAAATAAATTGGGATTACCTTTGTGCACGGTCCATCAACTCGGTGGCCTGAATGAGGTCCCGCTACTCATTAAGTCCTCCAGGGAATTGTGTCCCTAATTTCACAATCCAATTAAAATTCCGTACCTTTTCTTCTTCTATGGGTCCACAAAAATCACTAAAAAAAATCATGTAAATTAAGGTTTCCATCAGATCTGTTTAAGTGAACATAACCCCGAATGTAGGCCAACGTGTCCTATATTGTATGTTACCGTCGGCCATTAGTCAAGTGAGTTTTAATTTTTTATTTGGCAAATGTGTTTCTATCAGCCCAGCGTGATGGCATGGCGGCCTGTCCAGGGTGTCTCCCTGCCTGCCGCCCAGTGACTATTGGGATAGGTCCCAGCATCCCCGCCACCCTGAGAGCAGGATAAGCGGTTCAGATAATGGATGGATGGAGTTTCTTAATTTATCAGTGGTATTGATAGAAAGCAAATGTCATTATGTTTGTCTTTCACTAAACTTAAACCTCGGAAAATGCACAAACTCCTTCACTCTTGTGAATGGGAATATGCCCTAGACATGTTGTACAACAACTCCCTTCATTTCGCTGTCACTCATCTCGAGCCCTGGCTTTGTGAAGTTCGCAGTCCATTGTTCAGCAGTTCATTTAAGTAATCCCACCTTAAGCAAAGCCATGTACTGATGGTTACTAGAAGGGCTGTCGGAGGCTTTTCGCCTCGTTTCCCCGAGAGTTTTTCTCACGGTGTGGCGTTTGCACAGCTGTCCCGATTCACACAAATAGCATTACAACACTCCCTCTCCCTGTGGCCGGGCGTCTGTGGCCCTCAGTTGGCATCCCATCAGAGGCTTTCTGAAGTGTGCTCTGTCCAGCGTCGTAACGATTATTTTAAACCTTTTTATTTCTGATTCACAAGACATTTTTTCTCCTCCAAAATAACGTCCTCTTCACATTGCTTTTTTCCTTGTGAGGAAAAGAAACAGAAAAATTCCCACAAAACCGAGTAAAGGATATTAACATCCATGATACTTCCGCCTAGCAACACCCAACAAAGGAATTTTTGTAAACACACAAATAATAAATAGATGATAAAGCTGAGGAAACCAAAGACGCCATATTTATACACTCCGACCTTGACTTTTATACACAAGAGTGCACAAACCCCCTCCAATAGGTACATTTACACTCGTACAGTCCCACTCATCTATTTTATGAACTATTTCAGTCAGTCATTGCATTTCCAACAGGAATGAAATAACCTTGTATTGGGTTGACAGCGACAGGTGAATTTATTTATTTATTTTGTTGATTTTTTTTAATTTTGAGATACTTTATTGGTCCCTGTGGGGAAATTACACTATGCATTGAACCCATCCTAGCTGTGTAGCTAGGAGCAGTGGGCAGCCACCGTGCAGCACCCAAGGACCAACTCCAGTTCGTCTTGCCATGCCTCGGTCAGGGACACAGACAGGAGTATTAACCCTAACACGCATGTCTTTTTTTTGATGGTGGGGGAAACCGGAGCACCCGGAGAAAACCCACCGCAGACATGGGGAGAACATGCACACTCCCCACACGGGACGACCTGGGATGACCCCCCAAGGTTGGACAGCCCTGGGGTTTGAACCCAGGACCTTCTTGCTGTGAGGCAACAGCGCTAACTAACCACTGTGCCACGGTGCCGCCCAAACAGGAGTGTTATTTGGTTACTACCGTATTTGCAAATACATACTGCTCAAACAGATTGGAGATTGCATGTGTGCAGACAGCAGCAAACCTCTTTCTATAGTATTTGACTGTCACAGATGTACAATGTAGTATAAAATACTAAAAGATGTGAGCTTCATCAATTTAGGTCACATTTTCAATCTTTTTCACAGCGAGGTTGTTAGGGAAGGGCAGTTTTCAATAGGCCTTGTTCTTTTTGGCATGATGAACAATAATATCTTTGACAGCCTTTTCACTTTGAGTAAAGGCATTGTGAAAAGGCATAGTTTTTTTAAAATCTGGTTTCCAGACCACTACTGAATGTGTTTTTTTTCTTCTTCTTTTTCGAGAGGGACCTCCATTCCCCGGGCAACTTTATATTTCTGTGGGCACGCTGTATTTACTTACATGGAGCGAGAGCGAAGAAAATAGCATGCATTGTGTTGTTCCCAGTAAAACAGCCAATTCACCGTGAGATCCCACACAATAACCTCTCCACTTTTTCTGGCTCATCCCCAGCACCACGCTCTGCCACGCTACCTGTTGAGTTCACTCTTAAGTCTGGTGTCACGACGTACAATGGAAGGTATTGTGGATTCAGTTCCAGCACGAGGGCCGGGTTTCAGAGAAATGCTCATCCGAGTCTTTGTAGGGGCTTTAGATGGAGATGTGATGTCAGACAAGCAGATAAGACATTGCAAACGCAGATCTGTGCACACCAAGCATGCAAACATACGTGTGTGTTCGTACATACAAAGGGCTATTTTGCTTCTCGGAAGTGCGGTCATCAATAACACGTCGTCTTCTCACGCACACAGAGCACACACCGGTCCCCCCCCCCCTCACCCCAAACACCACCCTCCACCCCCAAACCTCTATCCTGGCGGCAGCAGCTAGTCTGGAAGGCTTTCAGCTGGCTTGATGCACCATGTGGGGAATTCTGCCCTTTCCATAAACCCCCTCATACAGATTGACTGGGATCTGGGGAAGGATAGAATACTAATTTCTATTCGTTGAATCAACTTAACACTCTTTGGCCGTGTCCCTGCCTACCCTGCCAAAGTCAGATTTTCTAATGAAAGCTACCATACGAGCTTAGTGTTCTCTCAACTGAAATGACATACTTTTAACAATGGAAGTGCTTTGAAAGTGGGCTTTATAAGGATCTGGGGGAGTTGATTAGGCTCTGCTAGGTTGGTTCATGTAGCTGTTGCGTGTGTGTTAATCTAGCGATTAAAATGAGAAAAGACGCAAAACATATGAACAAAAACTTCCAAGTTTAATTGTGAACATGAAAAAGTGATCATACTATACCATGGTGGCAAACCGTGCACAGGGATTCTGCGCTAGCTACTATCGACCGGACCGGTCCGAGATTTGTGTTTTGCGATGATCTGTGCATACTCCCGTCCAGAGCGGTATATGGTTCGAGTTCGCTCCGCTTCGGAGAAGTCCACATGGAACAATCCGAAACGCACACTGTATCCATCAGCCCATTCAAAGTTGTCCAGGAGAGACCAAGCAAAATACCCCCGCACATTGACTCCATCTTCTCCAACAGCTAAACAGACATGCACACGGACCAAAAAGTCATGAGGAGAACTTGTGTGTTTTTTTTTTTAACATGAACATTCAATGCAAATTTACTGCGTAAACAGCAGAAGTGTTCTCATTTTGTGCTTTGCGTATAGCCATTTAATATCACGCAGGGCATGTATCAAGATTAGTACCAGTTGGAATGCCGTAATAAAATTCTCAGCAGCGTAACGAGAGTGATTTGTTTGTAAAATTCAGCTTGCAGCTGGGCATACAGTAGAACGGAAGTGGTCAAATTAGGCTTTGGAATTGATTCAACGTGACACAAGACCGTATGCACTTTGTTTCTGGAACTGAAAAACATGACTTAAATGTGCAGTTTGGCCTCTGTCGGCGGCATGACACATTTCCCGATGTTTAATGACTAGGCAAAAGAGCTGCTAGGCAAATGACTAGTTGTGAAAATAATCAACCTCATTGAACCTTTAGGGGGCCTTTAATTCTCTCACTTTATTTCTTTGCTTTTTTGCGTCGACTTCTGATAGAGGAAAACACAAGGATGGCTAAAAGAGGGTAATGTTTGGAAAATAAGAGGCGTTAATACCACCTTCAGACAAAATGAAAAGGCACAGTCATATGATTAAACTCAGACTTGTGGTTTTTTGTCTGAGTTCAGTTGTAGACGCCTGCAATTACCTTTAGCCAGTTCCAGGATGGTGCTCTGGTAAAACGTGCAGCGCTCAACGTCCTCAATTTGCACTGGTCCCACCTGAGAGAAGCCACTTTCTGTAATGTAGACGGGAGGGTTGTTGAAAGTCTCCTGGAAAGTCAGAGTGCAGATGTTATCTTCAAATAAGGCAATCACAGCTGTCAAACAAACCAGTGAGAGACAAAGAGGTCTACGTTGTGCCATTTAGCTGCGTTTCGACAGCACCCAGCTCGACCTAATGGTCTGTGACAAGGCACAGTGACGGGAAATTGCTTGTTTGCAAATGGTTTTCACCCAAATAACTGTTTCATTCAATGTGACAGCACTAATGGAGCATCAGTGTGTTTCTGGAGGTGTTAAAAGAAGGAGATTACAGCATAAAAAAAAATCAATAGTAAGACACTAAACAAATGTCAAGAGTTTTCTCCTCACTTGTTTGTAGGTGATTCGTCTCCAAGTTGGACAAGCGAAAAGAGACGAAATGTCCCTTTTTTGCCAGCTAAATTCACACCTCATTTGAAGGGATACCTGAATAATAACCGAGTTTTCAACTTTTTCCTTCGTTAAGACTGCCAAGTAACTACAGTCTAACGTCTCAGCCATACATGAAAAGAAATATAAAACCCAATAATGTTGCCGTTTTAGCCCATACAGCCAGGATTTAAGAAGTGCTTGTACCTTAATGTACTTGAGAAGTTTTCTTAAGCCATGTGGCGCCACAGCAAGCCACGACACCCCACACACAGGCCAGGATGGATCCAAAACATCTTCTGTGTCCTGGTCCCTCTTCATACATAACATCTGTCCAAATGCTCCTCTTGGCTTCACTTTACGAGACGTGTAGTGGTTCAACGCAAAGAAGTCGGCTGTGCCCAAAATGGTGGGGTCATCCTTGGAAAAACTGGGCAGTCGTGAACCACCGCTGAACCCCAGCCTCTTACTTTGGACATCAATGGCAGCCCTCATTGTTTGTGGATAATCACCCGAAACAAATACTGGCCAGGCAAACCACCCAAGAGTAAATGCAAGGTAACGCTCGGTAGCAGCAACATCTTCAGGGTTTGCTGGGTCACACGGCTCTGCCCAGTCACTATTGATGGCCAGGGACACGGCACCTCTCTGTTTTGACCTATAGATGGAGTTGTAGCTATGCCAGGCCATTGCATGGGCACGTAGCATGTTATGGCCCACCAAGTAAGCAGCAACACCTGGCTCGTCCAACCCCGGTGCGTGGATACCAAGTTCATAGCCAAGTTTAGCACATACATAAGGCTCATTGATGGTGATCCACAGTTTGACGCGGTCCCCAAATGTTTGGAAGCAGAACTGGGCGTAGCTGTTGAAGAGGTTTGCTATAGCCGGTGATTGCCAGCCTCCTTGGTCTTGGAGAGCTTGAGGCAAGTCAAAATGGTAAAGGGTGACCATGGGTAACACATTGCAGGCCACCAAATCATCAATCACCTTGTTGTAGTATTGCACACCTGCTGGGGCAGATAAAACAATTGTCCCACATTGGCATTAAGTCAAATGGGACTAAGATGATGGCAAGCTTTTTGCTTGCACATTGCATGATTCAAAAAAGTTTGGTCAAGATTTTTTTTTTTTACAACAGTGGAACAAACAGGTTTCTTGCTGTTAACTGTTTTGGGAGTACCTTTTGGATTGACATCCTGTGTGTTCCCACCAGGGAGCAGGCGGGCCCAGGAGAAAGACAGACGGTAGTGTGTCAGTCCAAGCTGGCGGATACACTGCAGGTCTTTTTCCCACAGCTCATAGCTGTTACAAGCCACATCCCCAGTCTGCTCTGCAAACACTCTGCCTCCTCCACCATGACAAAACGTGTCCCAGATACTCGGTCCCTTGCTGTCGGCATCCCAACCACCTCAATAAACACATAAAAACCGTTTTGGTCCTCAAAGGAGCAAGACAAACTGTTAGAATATTTTCCACCCAACTTCACGAGTTAACATAACAAAATTGCCTAATATTGTAATTGGAAAGGAAGATGCCATATAAACACACAAATACACTGTCAGTATCTGTTTGCTTGGTTTAATTTTTTTTTCTTTTACTTTGAGCACCACGTGTACAATATGATCATACTATAACAACCAAAAGTTGCTCTTCATGCTCGTGCCCACATGGCTTATTGCCTAAATTATTCGGTTATGATTGAGGTTTTGCTGCTTGTTGTACTGTATGCGCTGTTGTGCATTCGGGAGAGGAATGTATAAGGGCGTCTTTACGTGCTAACTGTCAGAAATCCGCGTGACGTTGGGGAGATACGAAACCTAAAACATTCGTGTCCTTTATGCTACTACAGAAATACCGGAGAGACCGTCCAGGCTAGCATGCGGGTCTGGTTGCTGTGGACGTACCTTCTATTTGATAAGCAGCAGTTCCGGCTCCCCATGCAAAATCACATGGGAACATGTTACGATACGCAAGACCAGCTGCGATAAATTAACGCTTTGTTTCAGACCGATAAAGTTACGCGGCCGTGTGGTTTCCAGGGGTTCACTCCAGCGTCCTCGCTGCGCATTCCCTCGTCGGGGAGCTTGTTCGCGCGCGTCAGCTGCGCACTGCGCAACTTCGGCTCAGACGTCATTAGAAACAAGAGAACTTTTGTATGACCGTGAATTTAACCATAAATTTAACTGGAAATAATTCAAAACCGGGTTATTACCCGCCCCTCCCCCCCAAAAAAGAGACGTCTGTTCGTCGGATTTTTTTTAATTTTTATGATTTCTGCTCTCGAAAGCAATACGCAGATGCAGGGGGACTTACCTCTATTCACCTGCATTCTTCCTGTGTATTTGCTTGATCGGTAAAGTCTTTTTTTTATATCGTCTATTTGCAAGATATTTGGATTTCAAACCTATATAACTTTTGAACTGTGTGAGATAATGATGTCAAACCAAAGTCATATGATTCGGTCTTACCCTGGGATCATTTGAGACATCGTGTCCTGGGGCTTGTTATCTATAAGCTTATTATAATCCATCTATCGACTTTCAAATATCACTTTTGAACCTAATGTAATTATGTCAAAACAAAGCTATATGATTCAGTTTAACGCCACAATCTGCTAATCTCCACTATAGAAATGACTTGAACAATCTGCACTGGCTTCAACCATGTACTAAACCAGCTGAGGTCACTAACCCTTTTCACTAACCTACCTGAAGAGATTTATTAAGAGTCAGCTGGTTATGAAGTTACAACTTTTTTTTTCCTGAACTGTGTTAAAATGCGTAGGCCTGCAGTTCCTATATATCATGCTGAAGCTCCTCTTTTGGCATTGGTCGCAGGCCCTTGTGTTCATGTAATGACATAACGACAATGTCTCAACAGAAGTAACATTTCATATTCTGTCAGGGGTGGTTCATTGAAAATCATGAAATAGCTACATTTCACATTTGAGTTGGGCTCAGGGGCAATCAATACAAAAACCATCGCTCGTTCTTTGGAGAAGGGTGCGGGTAAAGTAAACACAACTAGCGTTCTATTGTCAGGGGTCCAGTGAAAATGCTGTGGCTGACAAGACTTTTTTTTCAATGGACGTCAAGCCAGCTAAGGGCCAGAAAACAAACCTAGACTGATGGGGCTAAAAGATGCATGGCCCCAAGGCACCAGGCAGGCTAGCTTGTGATCCCAACATGGTTACCCTTTAAAACGAAGTCCCCCAATCGACCAGATCGTAACAAAAAGGTAGATTACTGACCCTCTAGTGAGCAGGGTTCAACTAACGTTGCACAAGGATGTTGTTTTGTTCCACATGTGAGGTCTCTCTCTTTCATGGCTATTGCCGACTGCAGGCGAGTTTGAACTTGTTTGAGGAGAATGGGCCTTGTTTGAAGGCAGCCCAAGAGAAGAGCCGGCTGAATGCAGAGGAAACGAGATTTGGGTGCTGATTTGAAACTACTTGTAAATACTGTTTTATAGTATAAAAATCTCAGTTGCCTCTTTCTTTGTAAATATAACCATTCAGTCAAATGACTGCATAATATTCCCATCCAGATTGGGGCCAAAATCTTCCCAGCAAGGATTCTCCATCACGAAGAGTCCCATGATAGTTTTGCGTTTTAAGTTTGTTCGATGCTGGTTGCATTGGAAACTGTTGTTTTGTAATTTTATGTCACGCTCCCAACTGCCCCATGGGAATGCAGTTGCAAATTTTGTATCCCCTGTGAAATGTGTCCCTGGCATTCGCTTAAAGTGGCTCTTGGTTATTGCGTTTCCGTCTCACGGGTAACAACATGTTGGTGAAAACGCTTGTGGCTCAGCTGCATCTCCTTAATTTAAGAGAGTAAATCCCTGAGACGATGTACGGGGGGGAAATAAATAAATAAAAATAAAATAAACATCTGTTCCTCTACACATGAAGGCGTGCATGTAATGTTGTCATGATGGGCCTGTCTAACTTTATGCCTTTTATTGCGTTGACCTGAGAATTCCACTCTGCTCCTCTTACAACCAGGAAAAACAAAACAAAACAAAAAACCTTGAAATGGGTAATCACGTATCTGGGATATTCTCACAGGACACACAATGTGGCAGAGGCAGAAATGTAAATGAGGAGGCGGTCTTTCCGAGTGGAAGGCTGCGGTGACGTCAGAGGTGGAACTGCAACATGGAGCCCGGGGCAGGCAGGACACTGGTGGAGGAGTTCTCAATGGACCAGTAAAACTGCCTGGGAATTACAGAAAGGAAAGATAAGAGTCAAGGTCCAGCTGCTGCTGTCACACTTTGTTTTTTAGAAGAGTTACTAGTTTATTGATCATTTATATATCCCACTTCCAACTCTGGAGACCTTTTTTGTCGCTGCACTGTTTATTTTTGTTCTCTCTTTAAAATCAGGACAGAAACAATTTCTTCTGGGAAAAGTTGAAGCGTTGGAAACGAGAGAGAGAGAGAGAGAGAGAGAGAAGAGAAAGTGTGGCAACTCTTTGCACGCAGGAGATAAGGTACAATACTTCGGGAGATATTCGGGATAAAGTTTTTTTTTTGGAGGTGGTGGGGGGCAGATTTGCAGAACTGCGCCGTACGTGTTGATAACCTGGTTTATGACCCACTGCAGCTGACTCAGAAGAAGCACACAGCATTCCCCCCCCCCCACTCACTCACTGGGATCCACGTTGTTATATGGGCAACGAAGGAAATACCTCCACCGAGGAATGTTATGCGGTGATCCGGTGACATTTTCTCACTTGGGAAAGTGTAAAAATGTAGGTGCCGTGTCCCCGGCAAGGAAACGAGGAGCACGCCAGGAACGGAACGGAATTATAAATGAGTCGTTTCGGCAAACAAAGAAGGAAACGTCTGCTGGCTCGAATACCGCCGGAATAAAACGAAAGCCTGGCGAGAAATGAAGGAAGAAGGTTGATTTGAACCGTTCAACAACAACAACAACAACAAAGATATCTGCAACATGGCAGTGGATATATTTGTTTTTTTAAAGGAAATCTTTTGAGTCCGACTCGGCATATTTGAATACATTTCGGAGGCCACCTATTTCGCCCACCACCACCACCACCCCCCTTATCAGCCGTCTCACTTTTTAACAGTAACGTGTTCCGCGTCGCCGAATCGATGCCTGGACACGTCTGAAAATGAGAGCGTATCCGCTGCAGTTGTTTGTGATTTTGCTGCTCGGCGGCGGCGGCGGCGGCCGGTCTGCGGCGCCGTCTGATTGTAAGTCGTATGATGAACGTTCAAAGAGCGCCGGGAAAAGCCTGCCGTCGGCGGCCACGGCCGAAAGGAAGGTGGTGTGCAGCAATATGGAACTCCATCAGGTGTTACCCCCCGACTCCTTCCCCAACAGGACAGTCACTTTGTAAGTACACACACTAGAAAACCCTGTAGGGGAACGTGTCCATGTTCCCTCAGCCCTGCTTCATTGAACTCAGCTAAACTTAACTTAACCTAACCCGAGTGAACCCTCAACCTTTACCTTAGCCTTAACGCAACGCTTACCTTAACCGATGGCTAACCTATTCGGTAGCTAACCTACAAGGGCTGACCCCGTCTGTATCATAGCCACTTGCACCCCCCCCCCCAAATACCATTCTACCAGGCAAAGACCACCACGGAGTGTCAAGAGCATGTAGGTTTTCAATCCAACCAATCACTCAGCCAGGTGATTTCATCGATTAACACGGCTTTCAGCCAAAGATGAAATCACTTGGTGGTGATTGGTCAGATGGAAACGTGCATGGAAGCAGCTTGCATGCATACTCTTGGCACCCCGTGACAAGTGGTTGCCAATGTCTGTAAACAGTTGCAATGCAGTTTATTGATATATTTTCCCATTGTCACCCCTGTGTCACTGGGGGCCAATAGCTACATTTCCTAAAGTTGATTTTCACAGGTCTTATGTCCTATTCATAGCTTATGTGTGGGCTACACATTCAATATTATCATTTATCATTGGTATTGTATCAGAATGAATTACAGATGTTGTCATATCGTGATACACGATTTTGTTGGCAAATGATAATGCAAATCAATTACCTAAAATTTCTCATAAAACGAGTTATGAAATATTTGAGGGAATGTTGTTTTGGTTTGATGCTATACTTTGTTACCAAACACTTCAATGTGATGAACCTCAGTTGGATTCTTTTAATATGGTATGTTTGCATCTGCAAGCGGATTATCGTGATTGTATATCAATATCATGTAAAATACCTTGTGGTTATTGTGTTGATGTTTTCCATATCACCCAGCTGGGTGATAACTGACAAATCCTGATAATCCAAATGACAAAATCCTCAATATGCCTTTTGGTTTTTGTAAGTTGTACAAGTTGCGTACTGAACAATTTGACTTGTCCTTGCATATGACTCACCAGACTATATTTGCATCTGTTCATTGTCACCCATATATAGCCTTCCTTCTTCATGGCTGCACACTATAATGGTGTGAAGGCAAAACCCCATGTAACAGTAGCTGCATGTTTGTCTTCTTTGGTAATATGTGCATGTATGGTGGTTCTGTCATTGCTTTTGGTATAGTCTATTGATATTGATACCCCCATTGATATAACCAGTTAAGTATAAGCAGTTCATTGCTTTAAATTGCCAGCACTCAATTAGGTCCCTCGAACTTTCAGTTGAATGTCTCTTTTTACAAGACACTTCTATGTTGTCACTTGGGAAGGTAAGGGCCCCACAAGTGGAAATATAAGCTAAAATCTTCGGAGTTTTCTGTTTTTATAAAAAGAAACCTATGTGATGGGATGTCTTTCACAGCACTATTAAAAAAAAGAAGCTGTTTCCTTAATTTTGTAGTCGTTAGTCCATGTGTGTCCTCCAGAAGACCCCAGAAGACTAATAGGAAGGGGACAACAGAAGAAACTGAACATTCAGAATCAGCACAAGTGGCTAAGAACCTGTCAGGGCTTAGGTGGATTGATTTGGTAATATATTGCAATAGACAGCTGAGGCATTTCTTTTTACCGGTATTTTTCATTGCTACATTTATTGAAAAAAGGCCTTCAACAACAAGGTTCACTGTGCTTTGTACAGATTTAAAGGCAATAACAAAGAAGAGAGGGAAAAAGTTTTAAAATCCCACCAAGTTTTAAGTTGCGGACAGCAGAAGAGGATGGAAGGAATGGCTAGTATGTATGAGTCTTATGTTAAAAGTCTTAAGCTGAATCTTAGGTTTTCAGGGAAGCTTTTTCTGCCAGTGTTGTTGAGCGGTCACTGACTGAAATCACAAGTAGGCCTTTCCCTAGTCTTGCTGTTTTGTTGTGTGTGTACATATCCACTGAGTACGGAGTCTCTCATCTTGTTCAAACCGACGGTAACGGATTGGAGGGTGAGCCGTGGTCCTCACAGCTTAGCTTTGAGCTTCAGCACTGTGAGTCAAGGATGGCTTCCACAGGACAACAGGGATGTAATTAGACAGCCCGACACGACCACACAGCAAAGCTCTGCCATTTCTCCCAGCTCCCCCTTGACTTCCTTTGAGTTTCTGAGCTTTTTTGTCATCCTTTGAAAACAAATTTCAAAACAACAGAAGCTCGAATTCCTCCTCCTATGGAGACTGCACAATTCCCACAGAAGAAAGTGGCAATGGAACGGCAATTCCCGTTGACTCGATAGTTTAAGGGTGCTAATTTATGATCTGTAAAAATGGGCTTGCCCTCGTTGGAGGTGCTGTGGTCCAGGGTCCTGGTTTACGACTTTTCCCGTTGTCTTGTGGTGGGGTTGACAGTGGCCTGGATGTAGAGTCTAGACTGCTTTGAACTGGCGCAGTCTCAGCTGTTGAGTTGAATTTTCCCTGAACCTGAGAATCAGGCTGTTTGCTCTGTTTGGCCAACGTAAATCCCATGTGTCAGGCCTTCTCACTCTAAAAGAGGGTGTCAAGTTCACCCTCTTCCACCAGACCCTGCAGAACCCAATGTTTAAGAAAGACATTCAGTGCCATAGATTTACCAGATATGGTTTAGTTTATTGAAACAAAAAAGGCAATAAATGTGCTATTGACTTCAGGTAGGTGAAAGAGGGAAAATGCATTGATTGTCTAAATACATCTGAATTGGGAACTACAAGCTCAGTTCACTTGTGGGGGTGGGGGTGGGGTGGCAGATTCTTTAATTAACAGGCAGGAGGGCGTGTCATAGACAATTTATAAATTGATGAAAGCAAGTTAGGTAGCCATTTAGGTCTAGGTACACATACCCATTATGTTTATGTGTGTACATATGTATGTGTTTATATATATGTGTATATATAGCATATTTTTTTTCCGGAAACCATCAATGGTGTCGATGAAAGTGCTCAACAATATATAATGCATATGTGTGTGTGGCGTGCATGTGCATATAATGCATACACTATACACACACACACACACACACACACACACACATATATATATATACAATTCATATGTGTGCATGTATCTAGACCTAAATGGCTGCCTGACTTGCTTTCATCAGTGCTTTAAATAATTTTTAAATTGTCTATTGACACACCCTCCTGCCTTTTAATTAAAGGCCCTGCCCGAAACTGTAATACAAGTTGGGTGTGATTAGAGACCCATTCATTGTAAAATACCTAAGCCCCCTTTTTTGGCCTAAAACTTCCTGTTTTCTGCCTCAGCAATCTGGAATGTGTCTCAGAATTTTAATTTGATTCCAGCCTTTCCCAATCAAAACCAATCACCAGAAACCAAAAGTGCAGTCCTCTGGATATTTTCTGAAATGTCCTTAAAGCTGTGGTCAATTTTGGTCATTGGTTTGATACCATGCCATTAAAGTTGACCTCAAACTGGAGCAGAAGCACTAGAATCCCTGGCTGTCCTACGTTAGGCTTATAATGTTGACATGTTCCTTTCTTTGCCTGGCCCGTGTACATAAAACACTGATGCAGTATCATTTTAACAAGCTTAACTGATTGAGGACTGTATTAGTTTACCCCAACATGCAGTTCATGCAGTTGTCCGTTGCAGTTCTCGCATAGTTTGGCAACAGAATGCTTCTCTGTTAAAGGAGGCTGACTGATGCATTCCCAGCACTTGTGCTTTCCAAATTATACCACATGCCCCAGTAATCTGAGAGGAAATGACACAAATGTGTTTACAGCTGCCTAGTCCTCCCATCTCAGTGTAGGAGTCCGAACACAAGGACTTGAATGCAACCTTTGCCCCACATGGTGAGATGTGTCACTTTGCATGTATTGGATGTTTGGGCGTGCACATTTGTGTTTATTCTTACATACCTGTTCATGTTTCAGCCGACATAGCTATGCAGACAGGAAATATAGCCGCCTATGTGGACGCCTGCTGTTACTAGTTTTAACTCACCCAAGATCGTACTTCTCCTCAAGACTTGTTTGGTGTAATCAGAATCCATTTTCACGACTTACCTGGGTTGGAGCTGCCAGCCAGACACACCTTGTTTTGCCCCCCTGCAGAGCAGAGTAAGATTAATGCCAGGATGAAAGCAAGGATTTCCTGTATGGTAGCAGGAAGTTCTCTCTCAGTTCAATGATACATTAGAGTACACTAAACTGTCATGCTTCACAGCAGTAGCTGAAAGCATGAGTTATGGTCGAAGTATGCATCTGGTTTCCTCTCCGTCCTTCCTCATCCGCAAGCAAAGGAAATGGAGATAAGCTAAAGGGAAACGATCACGATTTTCAACATTATCCCGATATATATAGCCTATGTTGTACGGATAACACTCCATTATCAGTGCTGAGCAGTCTTCTGTGTGTCTCTGAAATGCCACCGAAATTGTGCGAGATTCTGGAATTCTGTGAATGCCCGTCTTTAATGGCATTTGGTGGCATTCGCTTATCTGGCGTTGTTATTCGTGTGTCCTTACACAGTGTGTCCTGTTTCGATGTAGCCCACCAAAGGCAACGGCGAACCCAAAAGCAAAGGTTGCAGTTGTCACGTTCACAGATGGTCCGCCGGAGACGTCAGACACTTTTCCACACAGTTTTGGCGGCGTTTCAGAGACACGCAGAAGACTGCTCAGTATTATGGCTGGTAATGAAGGTGTTTCCCCTACAACATATAGAGATAATGTTGAAAATTGTGATTTTTTTTCTTCCCCCCACTAAATGGCACAGAATAGAAACTGATGAAAATGAAAACAAAGATCTTTTGATTTTAAATGAATTACAGGTGGAAATGAGCTTTTTAACCTGTTTGGGGCAGAGTCAGCCAGCAAGTGCAGGACGGCTGCAGCTTTAAGTAACTTAATCTTAACTGTACTCGGGGCAGCGTAGTCTCAAGGGAGGTCAACCCTGGGCCCTTGGGTCGGGGAATGACCTCACTAACCACTAGGCCGTCATGCTGCCTAAATATGATGGGGGAGGGGGGATCACTTTGCCTCCTTTCACGGTTGTCTTTAAACTTGTGATGTTTCGATCAGGCTTATTTTGAAGTTGAAAAATTTAGAAGGGACGGAAATGCAATCGTTTTGAGAATAAAAGCCTCAAATATTTGCAAAAGGGTTTTCATATGCCAGTTTGAGGTGGAAAAGTCAACTTTGTGATATTGAAATTGTGCAGTTAATGAGCTAAGGCGATACAATATTTAAGCTCCCAAGTACTTCTTGTTAACACATCTTTTGGTATAATGGAATTAATAATTACTACATTTTCCACCCATCCATCCATCCATTATCCAAGCCACTTATCCCAATCGGGGTCATGGGATGCTGGAGCCTATCCCAGCAGTCATTGGGCGGCAGGTGGGGAGACACCCTGGACAGGCTGCCAGTCCATCACAGGGCCGGGTGTGCTGGATTTCAGTAGCGTTTAAATAATTTGCTTTGTTGAATGAAAATTTTTAATTTTCTCAGAGCAGCTAATGAATACACACCTGATTCCCTTTTTTTTTTCTTTTCTGCTGAAAGTTCACCTAATATTTGGATATAAGTATTGCTCCTGGCTGTTAAATTTGCATGCCTGGTGTTTTCGAGGTATAATTGCATCGCAAAGCCTTTTTTCCATCGCGTCAGTCATCCGATTTGTTTATGCGCCCTCACATTTAAAGGGATGTTGTCATGCTGAGAGCCTCTTAGATGTGTGTATGTGTCTGTGTGTGTCTGCATGTGTGTGTATGTGTGTGTGTCTGTCTAGTAACCAGGTGTATGCTGTCATGCGTGTCCAGTGGTTAGAAAGGATTTTTCTGTTTTGTTTTCTAGGCGAGTCTTCAGACTAAACTAACACTCCTGTGTTTTCCTTCGCTGTTTTGTGACGTTTGCAGAAGGAAAAACCAAACCCCACGGGCGAGGCACTTGCAGCTGCATATCCACTCAGACAGTCATTTTAACAGCCTTTCTAGATCCATTGTTTTTTTTTTTTCCAGGTTATATCAGGACCTCAGATTGAATCGCAGACTTGCCATTTGGTGTTCAGTGTCTTATCCGAAGAAGTGAGCCAAGTCGCTGTGATGCCTAGTGTTCTCCGCTCATTTACTGCTGATCCGCTTTTGCCGTGGTGTTTGCACGGCAGATTATTTTCCCATTCAGGCAGGGGAAGTTGTAAGGCGAATGCGCTCCATACCTCCTCCTGATAGCTTGGCCTGCTGGAAGCTGAAAGGCGATATCACCAGGCTTACGACTTGAGGAGAGCGACGGGACTCGGCGAGCTTGTATGACAGGCGCTCTTTGCAGCTCCCCTCAGCAGATGTGAATTCTGTTAAAGGACTTGACTGTACTCGGCTTTTAGAATTAACCTGCTGCCGCTGCCGCGGCATAACAAAATGAATAGGAAGGGATATTATAGTGGATGCTGAGGAGAGAGCTCATGCTGCCGCAGGACACATCAGATGATGTGTGAAAGTTAACCACCCTGAGCAGCATGGGCCTTTGTACACTTAGAAATGCAAATGAGAATACATTTGATTTTGAAACATGTAGGGTTGGACATCTTTGTTGGCAATTTATTGATTTTGGTACTGATACATGCACATCTTATCAATACCGATGCTTTAGAATATCACTTTACAATACATTTTTTTTGTCATTGTTTAATTTTTTTTTTCCAGTTGTATCCATGCCGTCCCGGTCGCTGCTCCACCCCCTCTGCCGATCCAGGGAGGGCTGCAGACTATCACATGCCTCCTCCGATACATGTGGAGTCACCAGCCGCTTGTTTTCACCTGACAGTGAGGAGTTTCACCAGGGGGACGTAGCGCGTGGGGGGATCGCGCTATTCCCTCTAGTCCCCCCCCCCCCGAACAGGCACCCCAACTGACCAGAGGAAGCGCTAGTGCAGCAACCAGTACACATACCCACATCCGGCTTCCAACCCACAGATACGGCCAATTGTGATTGTAGGGACACCCGACCAAGCCGGAGGTAACATGGGGATTCGAACCAGTGATCCCCATGTTGGTTAGGCAACGGAATAGACTGCTATGCCACCCGGACGCCCCATATCACCCTTTTCTGGTAGAACACGTGACCTTTCTTGGCTGATTGTATAACCGCTGTGGAAAACTGCATATGCAACCTGTAGCACCGATACGAAGCATCATTAGTACAGACCCTATTGGTCCAGTCAGGACCTTCCACTTTGGTACCTGGTACCTTAAAAACATCTGTACTCTGAACCCATCCCTAGCAAACGGAGAACTGAAAATATGCCGTGACACAAGTCCTTCGCCTACCTGAGCTGAGCTCCACTTTTCACTATTCTAATACTGCATTGAATCACTTTGGAGTGCTTTTTTTTTTTTTGTCAGCTGAACTTCAGTCTGATGCTTGCTGAAAATCCCCTCCAAGGGTATTGGCTGGCACTATACTTCTGGGAGCTTTTTGGCCCGAGTCTCGTAAGCAAAAACAAATTACCAGTAAGTCTTAAAAACACTGCATGCCTGTGAGGCGATGGTGGTGGTGTGGTGGCTGGCCCTTTTTTTTTATTTTAGTTCCTCTCTAGTTAATGTCGCTCACACAACCTGAGGCCTGTGCTTTCCAAGGTGGGTTTAAAGTGTAGGAGAACACCGGTATCCCTTCATGACTGATGATGTCAAGTAAACCCCCTTTAATGATTAGAGGAATGGGGAAATACGGGTTTCTTGTTTATTTTGTATTTCTCTTTAAAGCTTAGAAAAAGGCCTTGTTTAAGACTTGTGGAAGTATGTTTTCTAATAGATGGAAGTTTTTCCATCCTGGAAATCAGATCAGTTTACACAGAACAGCAAAGTTTATTCTTACATAGTTGCAGTCTCTGAGGGCTTTGCAATCACCCAATGATAGGCAGCCAGAGACAGTAGATGACAGTAGACAACACCCTCTATCCTCAGAGGGTTTTGAGAGGAAACATTTTAGATAAAAAGGAAGGAACCACAGGAAGAGCATCAGAGGAGGGATCTCTCCTCCAGGATAGCTAGGTGTGCAAAAGATGCCGAGTGGGCGAGGTCGACTGTGGTAACGGATTTATGGCGACAGACATTTCTGGCTTCAGAGACAACTGGTTTCAGATTTATCACATCTACACCACATTTTATAAAAAAATGTAAGAATCCCAGCTCAGTTTGGACCTGGCCTGAGCTCAAACAAGTCTTATCTGTGCATCAAGATAAGGGTGACTCCTCTCCTCCACCGTGACAGGCCCTAGCTGAGAGGAATTCCAGACTGTTCTTTGGTCTGGGAGCCACGGCTGACAACCCAAGACCCCGACCAAGACAGATGGTTGGGAAACTGGAAAAGTCTTTGCTATAGACATCCTTAATGGCACAGAAGATATTTTAGCTCAGATAGTAGTCCACACAGAAGATTGTGGACTCTTGAAATGCAGCTGTGCAACTGAGGTGCATGTACATAGTTTTGGATTGTATCACAATTACTTGGTTTGCCAAGCACAGTAAATGCACTGGAATTCGGCTAGAGGACAAACATATGTAGGGACATACTGACACATGATATGTGGACAACAGGGCCTTGCTTTCTTTGTGACACACAATAGACAGTAGACCACACACACACACACACACATACACACACACGCACGCAGGCACGCACGCACGCAACACTAGGTGACTACTCTGCAAAACACAGTTGTAGACAGCAACCTCCAGATGCAGAAAACAAATATTTGTTTTAAATGTTCTCGAATATTTGTGGCCAGTTCCTTTCCACAGACTTATTTTGTTGAATTGTGACCAACCCAAACATCCCTCACCCTGGTTTACAGTCTCCATTCAAATGTCCCGCAGCTTTTTACAGATATTCCCATTCTGAATCTTTATTAAATTTCCCCAGATGAGGAACAAATGACATAACTGGTCAGAGATTTTACCACCAATGGAGCACGAAGAACACTCTCGACCTTGCAGCCCAGGTCACCTCCCTCACGGAGGTCACGCTTGTTTCGAGGAGGAGAGAGGGGTGGGATGGGGTTGGTAAATGAGTGTGTGTGTGTGTGTGTGTGTGTGTGTGTGTGTGTGTGTGTGTGTGTGTGTGTGTGTGCGCGCGAAAGTAAGGCAGGAAAGGATGGGAGGAGGGGCAAGAAGGGGCTCATGACTCCCGGGAGAACACGCAGATTTATTTTGACGGTCAGTTGAGTCACAAGGGTTCGAAGTGTATATTTGTAAAAGGAATTGAACGAATCCCAAGAGCTAGTGTATTTATGTGATGGTGCTGTTTTAAATTCCCTAATCCGCTCTGTAAACCTAACTATGTTTTTTCAGAAGGCGAAATTGAGATGTATAGATTTGCTCGATTTGTTCTTGATGTCACCTCAGATGACTTCTTGAGTCAAGATTTTTTTTTCTATTCATAACCTGGTGAGGGGGGTGGGGGGGAAGGGGCAAAAACCATATCAGAAGAAAGTTGAAATGCTTACATTTTTTTAACAGTATCGATACCATGCCACGGTCGCTGGTTCATGCTGGCCTTACAAGTCCATCCCGTTTCATATGACAAAGTCATCATCATCATCACTAGGCCTAGATCCTAACCGCACCAATTATATTTCGCTGCAAATTAGAGTTTTGTGAAGTCTTTGGGGGAGGCCCGGCATCTGCCTATACCATCAGATCTTATGAGCACAGGTTGTGATAGACTTTGCAGTCTTCTACTTCACCACTTTCCAACATCTGGCATTTCAGCATGCAGAAGCCTGCACAAGGCTGGCCATGTCACACTGGGACTGTTTGTGCACCCTCTCTCTGTGAAAGGGGTCAGAAGCCAAACAGCAAATCTCCTATGAGTCTTCACTGTCCAACTTTGTAATAAAACAGCCCCCTCAACACCCTCTAATGATTCCAATCTGGACCAGGTTGTGGGTGTCGCTAGCTTGCATGTCACCCACCGCATCCCCTCCTTATCCCCTCCCTGCTGGCCAGAAACATATGCTATCCACAAGCCCCTGTCTGGTTATCTCTTGTGAGTTAATATCATCAGAACCTTTATGGAGATACCTGAAAGAGATAGAATATAATACACTTTATTTGTCATTTGTACATACAATGAAATTCAAGCCATCCTAGCTGTGTAGCTAGGAGCAGTGGGCAGCCACTGTGCAGCACCCGGAGACCAACTCTAGTTCTTCCTTCCATTGCCTTGGTCAGGGGCACAGACAGGAGTATTAACCCTAACATGCATGTGTTTTTGGTGGTTGGAGGAAACCAGAACACTTGGAGAACACCCACGCAGACATGGGGGCAACATGTAAACTCCACACAAAGGAACTGGGATGGCCTGGGGTTCAAACCCAGGACCTTCTTCCTGTGAGGCAACAGTGCTAACCACTGGGCCTCCGTGCCAGGAAGTCTCAGCGACTTGGAGACTGGTGGTGGGGCAGTCGTCCTTAGCTATGTTGGATAAACGGGTGCTTTTGCATTTTTACTCGACAGTAAAACATGTTTTTCATCACTGGGTTTGGCTGTAGCCAAGCATTCACACTTTAACTGTGGTGTTGTCTTGAACTGTCTATTTCCTTCAATTTTTATTTATTTATTTATGTGGGCTGGCTAGGTTATTGGCTAGGCTATCCCGAGTTATTTTGACACTCAAGTATAGGTTAATCCAGTAGCAGCCAACATGAGATTGCAAATTTGCTCCATGCTGTACCTTATTTCATTTTTTTCCCCACTAGATATTTGGATTAGTTGCTGGTCCAGTGCCCCATCCACAAAGTGTTCCTTGTTGTATGACGGGTCCTTCGAGTGGTATGCCTAATTCAATAAGGGTTTTGTGCTGTGCGGTTTGCAAATAGGAGGCTCAAAATTGTTATATGCTTGCATAAATGGCAGTAAAGCTTTTCTTACTGCAATATAAATTGGATGCAATGTGCAGCTCCGAGCAAGCATCTAATGATCTGCAACTTTATATTTAAATACCCCAGGCAGATCCTGTCTGCGATCAAGGATATGATATCCCTGTTATATCCTTGAATAAATGACCTACCGGGACAGTTGGAAAACATCACCAATGAGTTCCCACCACCTCAGATCAGATTATGAAGATCTTCTGGTGTCAAAACCAAATGGGTGTTACGGAAAACACTTTATCTCATCTTGGCTATCAGTGGATGAGGGCTGACATGCTACCAATTCAAAATCATTAAGGGAAAGGGCTGAAAATCAGGTTGTTTTTTCCTCTGATCTAATAAGGGTAGGGCACAATGGGCCTCATTCATCAATCGTACGTACATACAAATTTGTTCTTACACACCCATGGGATTTTTTAGCCCTGACGTTTTTCTCAGAGACCAGTGTAGAACCTGGGTTAACCCTGAGTTCAGACACCAGTTGGCTAACACTGATGTCTCTGCAAGCCTGGGTGATTGCTCGTTGCAAGAGGAAGACAATATATGTATGTTAGGGGGAAGAAATTACAAATAACCATCAGGCTTTGTTTCTGACTGTCAGACAATATTGAGAGCTAAAAACGTTCTGTGGCTGTGTAAGAACAAATTTGTACATGATGAGGCCCAACGTGTTCTTTCAAAGTTTCATCTTGAAATGATCAATCCAGTAGCCGACATACTTATGAAATATATACGTAGCACAAAAAGTAGGGACATTTGTGTTTGGTAGATAATTTCTTTGTTGTAACAATACTTCTTGGCAATGAATCTTACACCGTTGGAAAGCCTGTTTATTTCCCTTTTAAATGGTGCCACATTTGTAAGGAACATGCATTTGTGGGATGAGTAGCAGAGCTGAGTATGTGGGTTGCACCCATGAAAAATTTGCCAAGTCTTCTCTGCCAATGCCAAACAGCTTGTTTTGCTGTTGCTATTTACTCTTGTTTTGAGCTTCTGCTACCCCAGGTGCTGACAATCAGGTGCCTGATATAAGATTTATTGCCAAGAAGCATTGTTACAACAAAGAAATAATCTACCAAACACACATTTCCTTACTTTTTGTGATATATATATATAATCAATTAATTATTTTTTTGGGGGGGGGGGGGATTTTTCTCCCAAATTTTATCAGACCAATTACCCCACTCTTCCAAGCCGTCCCGGTCGCTGCTGCACCGCCTCTGCCGGTCCGGGGAGGGCTGCACACGATCACATGCCTCCTCCGATACATGTGGAGTTGCCAGCCTCTTCTTTTCACCTGACAGTGAGGCGTTTCGCCAGGAGGACATAACGTGTGGGAGGGTCATGCTATTCCCCCCCAGTCCCCCCCCCGAACGGGCGCCCTTATCGACCCGAGGAGGCGCTAGTGCAGCAACCAGGACATATAGCCACATCCGGTTTCCCACCCGCAGACACGGCCAATTGTGTCTGTAGGGACGCCGGACCAAGCCGAAGGTAACACGGATTCGAACCGGCAATCCCCATGTTGGTAGACAATGGAATAGACTCCCACGCCACCCGGACGCCCCAGTTTATCGTTTTTGTTTATGCCCATTGATATCAGACTACCTTGAAATTTTGGATTTTACATCACCAATCAATTGTGGGTCTGGCAGTGTTAACGGGTGAAAATTTCAATTTTTTATGCATCCATCCATTATCTAAATCGCTGATCCTGCTCTCAGGGCCGGGGGGATGCTGGAGCCTATCCCAGATGTCATTGGGCAGCAGGCGGGGAGACACCCTGGACTTGCCGCCAGGCCATCACAGTTTTTTAAATTATTTGAAATTGAAAGCAGTTTGATGAAGTTCTGGCCCATTGGCCAGTGTGGAAATTATATCCAGTATTGACAGTTTTATCAGACAGAAGGTGTGTAGATATGTCTGCAAAATGTGATTGAGGGCATAATTATATGTTTGGAAGGATAAAGAACAAGATCAAACAAATTATTGGCAATCTCAGTGGTAAACTGCTACTTAATGTGACGAGATGTCAGATTGTGTCGAATTCATTTGAAGCCAACCAGATTAAATGCAAATGTTTTCTCGTTGATAGCTAGTTGGAAACTGGCTGTGTATTGTTCAAAAGTTGTCGTTTGCTTCATGAATGTACATGAAGCAGGAAGACTCTTCAGCTTGTGGTCATTTACATACTGCCACTGACACAGATGAAGACGGAGCTTGCATATAGTTGTATGTTCAATGTCAGTGGTTGTGTGTGTGTGTGTGTGTGTGTGTGTGTGTGTGTGTGTGTGTGTGTGTGTGTGTGTGTGTGTGTGTGTGTGTGTGTGTGTGCACATGCTTGCAAACTGTTTGTCAGTGTCCCCGTGTCCTCCATTGACAGTTGCGTTTATATTTTTCCCCCTCAGAATTTTAAGCAACAACAAGATTCAGGAGCTGAAAAATGGATCCTTCAGTGGATTGTCTGCATTGGAAAGACTGTAAGTATTACTCCTTTTTTGGTTTTCTTGGTCGATTTTTATTTATATAAGCGTCGATGTTTGACTGTTTACAATCGTCCCTCCTACTGGTTCTATATTTTGGCCTTGAATACGGTTGGAAAAATGCAAGCATTAAATAAGAATTCAAATATCTCGGCCGGTTTGAAAATGTTCCTCGCCCCAAAGAAGGGGGAGATTTATCTAGGTTTTTATACGTGTTGGTGTTCAGCATTTTACCGAACAGACACATGCGGTTATACGTGTTCGTGAAAAATTGCTAATAGATCTTTACAGCAGTGCATCTTGATCTTGACAGCCAGGCTGTATTTCATGTTACACCTTCTTGTGCGTTAGGAAGAACTATCTATCACTCCACCAGGAAAGCCCGGGCTGGTGAAATAGAGGCTTTGTAAAACACACATTGGCTTCATGCCAGCAGAACATCCAGGTCAGAGGAAATGAACAGGCGTCCACCCAGTACTTAGCCCCAGTTAGGAATATCAGTCTATGGCTGAAGACCACGGGGATGGGCACTAGAAAAGGCTAATTATAGATATGGCTTCCAGGGTTGGCTGTTTTCCGCCTGGCGAGGTGCTCTCAACGTATATAGGAGAGCAAGCACATGGCTGATGGGCCCCACATGCTTCACAAGGGGCATTGTCGATATGTGTGCACAGGAGCAAACCCTCATGGCTAGTCCTGGACACAGCAAAGCCGTGCATCGGATGCTGATTGTTTAGGTAGCGTGTCATTGGCAGGCCGGAAATTGTAGAGATTGTGAAACACAGCGCGAATGGAAACCTTGTGCTTTGAGCCGAAGAGCGATGATGAGGGGGAACCGTGGAAGTAAAAAAAAAAAAGAGGAGAAGGATCTAGATTTGTTTCCCTTTAGCGTCGCTGTAAACGGTTAGGACATTTATTATGGCGGTTGTGTACATTCTGCCCTGTCAGTAGAGAAGGCACTTCGGATCGCTTTAAACCGCGGAGAGACGTTGTTTTCTGCCACGGAGCAAATCAACTCAGAGTTTGGGGTTTGGAATCTCATCACCCGTGTCGACCACCCCCACACCCCACACCCCTTAAGAATCCAGGGAAATGGAGTTGAGCCCATGCGTACAGGCCGCGGGTGATTTATCACTCTGGAATGGCTTCATGCAGATAAAATAACCAGACCATTAATGGCCTTGCTTTTACCCAGGGCTACAATAACACATGACTGCATCGGTGTGGAATTCTAAGGGCATTTTCCCCCTGTCATTTTTCCAAATCTCATTTGAATGGCCAGGAATCTGTGGGAGTATGGGGCCTTTTTAACCACATGTAGCCACCAGGTATTGGTTTAGAAACCAAAGAGAATTAGCCATGGATAAGGACAAATATGTCCCTTGTTATGTCACATCATAAGTGGGCAATGATTGTGGACCCCCATCCATCCCATCCTATTTTGGTGTGTGAATGTGTACGTGTAGAAAAACACACTCTCATTCCAAATCCAATTTTTCACTATACCCCCAAGCCATGCATCTCTGCACAAAACCACCCCTATAGACATATGTAGAACATTCTATTCCACGTATAGGCTGTGTGTCTTCATAGTAAAACCTGTGCGGTAGCCCCCGTACTAATGGTCTGCTCATGTTGTGGTTGTTTTTCTTGGTTTTTGAGTTATGCATGCCTGTCCTCACGTTGACTTCTATGTTAATAAGACATTCGTTTGCCCCTAGATGCATTATGGATGTTTGGGATAGCTCCCTTCGGGCCCTCAAATTGGGTCAGACGTTTGTTTTCAGTGCCGCGGCCCAGAGGATAAACAGGAGGCTGTGCACCGACTCCACAAGCGGAACGAGCTTTGATCGTTTTTCACCGAGGAAGCCCTCCCGGCCGCTTCTTGGCCGCGCCTTACGAGCGGTCGACAAGTTGGGCTGTAGGCGGCAGCGTTCTGCCTGTCCCAGCTGCTACCCATGGGCGAGTTCACCTCCGAAAGGATCTCCCATTGTGCTTTACCTTCGACTCCCAGTACCCCACCCCAATCCGCCCACGTCCAGCGAAGCGTTCTGGCTTTCTTTCTTTGTCATTGTAATTAGGCCAAGCTAAGGCCAGTGGTGTCAGCACAGCAGTACAATTCTCACACACACACACACACACACACACACACACACACACACACACACACACACACACACACACACACACACACACACACACACACACATTCAGCTGCATACTAAATCTTCTCCCCCTCTGGAACGATTCTTAACACTGCACTCCCTCCCTTCTTCCTCTCCACTTTCTTTTTTTTCTTTTTCTCTCCTCAAACTACATTGGAAAGCGGGGGGGAAGAAAACAGAATTTGCTGCCCGGGTCTATTGTCTGTCTGTATTCGTTAAGGTGCTCCATCTTGCCCCCTCCTCCTCCTCCACCCGCTCCTCCTCCTCCTCCCTCCAGTCCCAGCTTTTTCATTTTTTTCTCTTCTTTTCTTTTTTTTTTCTTTTTTGTCCACAGTCCACAGAAAGGAGTTCCCTCTGTGTGAAGCGCTTGCGATTACTGAGAAAGCAGCTGGCTGTGAGCGGCAGAAAGAAGGGGCAAGAGGCGGCGGGGGGGGGGGGGGTCGATTAAACTTATCCAGCGCTCTGCGTGAAATTGCAGAGTTAACTGTGGACGCCACTTGGGTTTTGGCGGGGCCATAGGTGTGTCTGTATAGAAATAAGACCCTTTCCCCCCTCAGAAATAGCAGCCAAAAGCGATGCAACCCCCCTCCTGCTTAGCTCTGAACAGTATGAAACGCTGCAAAAGAAGGCCACAAAATGACCAAAAATAGATGTAAAAACATAGAATACACATACTAGAGTATTTCCTGTTTTGTTTTTTTGTTTTTGTCACATTGATACACAAACTTATATCACATATTATTATTATTTTTATTTTTTGGATTTTCCCCCTTTTTCTTTTAATTGTATTTAGCCAATTACCCCACTCTTCCAAGCCGTCTCGGTCGCTGCTCCACCCCCTCTGCCGATCCAGGGAGGGCTGCAGACTACCACATGCCTCCTCCGATACACGTGGAGTCACCAGCTGCTTCTTTTCACCTGACAGTGAAGAGTTTTGCCAGGGGGATGTAGCACGTGGGAGGATCACGCTATTCCCCCCCAGTTCCCCCTCCCCCTGAACAGGCACCCCGACCAACCAGAGGAGGCAGTAGTGCAGCGACCAGAACGCATACCCACATCCAGCTTCCCACCCGCAGACACGGTCAATTGTGTCTGTAGGGACGCCCGACCAAGCCGGAGGCAACATGGGGATTCAAACCGGCGATCCCCATGTTGGTTGGCAACGGAATAGACTGCCACGCCACCCGGACGCCCTATATCACATATTAATATATTAATACCTTCTATACAACAAATCTGTAGAATACATGTTGTGATGTGATGAAAAAAACAACAGGAAGTACTATAGTAGTATAGTACGAGCTGTGTTTGTGTAGTAATTTGAGTCCGTCATCATATGGGTTTCTACTGAAAAGGCAGGGCAGAGGCCAGTTAACAGGTAGCAGCTGGTGTGTGGTTTATGTAGATGTGCTTGTTAATCGTCCACAGATCAGTACATGTCTACAGCTGTAGTCTGACAGACATTTCAGGGGTGGGATGCTTATTTTCAGCTTTGAAGCAGCTATATTCTCAACCAAAGATGAAAAACCTTAAAGTCCTCTGACCAACATCTGCTTTGTTTTGATGATGAAGTTCAGGTTAAACGGCGGAGGCGAGAACAGAACAACATTTTTTTTTTCTTTGATGGGGAGAAGTGGATCTTGTGGTTGGTTAACAAGGAGGCATCCATCATCCTGTTCCAGACGGGAGGCTTGTATAACGCCGTCTGTGTCTCTCAGCGGTGTGAGTTTTCACTCTGATGTCAGCGCCAGAAAACTCTCCCCGTTAGAATAAAAATAACCCCAAAACAATCTTGGAGTAGATGGTAGGAGAGAAGTAGGAGAGAGGGGTTCATGTCCCGCGTACTTGCACTTCACTCTGCAACACCTACACAGCCATCCACGTTCACTCAAAGCCTCTCAAAGTGTCTACGGCAGCAAAACCCACCCATGCTTTCAGACAGTTTCCAGAGGGTTTCTGGTATGAAATCTGACTGGGTTTAGCCAGAAATTTCCATCTTTTCATGTCAAGAAAAAAAATTGGCACGTTCCCACAAACGGAGTTAAAAAGTCTCAGTTTATTTTGCGGTCAGCTGTTTTTCGGAATCTGAGATCTTTTCAAATTCAACGTGGACAAGTATTGTTACCAATGATAATAGTTATTAGTGAGAAATTCAATAAGCGAGCTGGGAAAATAACTTGGAGGCATCATTCACGATTATTTATTGATGCTGACAGGGACTGGCAATGACTGGCAGTGGTTTTCAGCTTTGATCAAATTCTACCCTTCAGTCAGAGACGGAGGTCTTTTCTTTTTTTCTTACATGAGTGCATTAACTTTTGGTGACTTGGTGCCAGCAAAGAGTCACCAGCAAATATTTCCCAATCATAGAAACCTGTCAGCCTGAGTGAAAATGCACTACACAACGGATATAAAAGCAATCATAAACGTGTATCCTGTCTAGAGAACAAAGGAAGCCCAGAACGAATCTGCAATGTTCCGGCATTCTCCGGCATTCCTAGGTGTCTTTTGCTCAGGAGGGACCGGCTAGCGGCAAGGCTGGCTTCGGCGCGGAGCTGTCACACAGATGCTCGGACATTTGTCATGTGTGTGGCACCGAAGCAGGCTGATCAAGGCGTCGCTAAATAAGAGATGAGTTTTTGCCAGTTGCAGCCAGCCTTGCCCCAAAGCACCAAGGAACGGTTGACTGATCCCAGCTAAATTAATCTCACGCATGTGATGTTTTGTCTTCATTTCGAGCTCGAATACCGCCGACATAAAGGTGTATTTCACCGTTTCATCTTTCAAATTAGCAGAGGGGAAATTCTGCGGGGGGCTCTCGGTTGCAAAACCAAAATTCCGGGCGGAAAACAAAACGCCCTGTTTTATAACACCTGACATTACTGATTTGCACGCCGTACAACAACAGCAACAAACTAATTCATTTTCAGTGTATCGCCCTTCTATCCTTTTCCATATCAAAGGACTTACCCCGATTGCTTTTGCCTCCCATCTTCCATCTTTCAACACCCCACACAGGGAAGACGGTGGTGCCAGCTCACATCAAAAGCCATCGCTAGCCGTCATTTTTTTTTCTCTTCCCCTCCCATCTATGACTTATCTATATCCCAGCCCTTCCCAATCCATCTACAGATGACAGACCTGTGACATCAAACACCCGATGTTAGCCAGGGGCCCTTTGTGCAGGCTCAGGTGGGGACTCGCAAATCTCCCCCCCCGAACTGAACTCGCACTCTAATGAGTGACTCGGCAGTGCTAACGCAGGTGAACGCTACAGGTATTCTGTGACCGCAAGACTTTGAACCTCCCAGGGGAGGAGTGCCTGGCGCCACCTGTGTGTGTGTGTGTGTGTGTGTGTGTGTGTGTGTGTGTGTGTGTGTGTGTGTGTGTGTGTGTGTGTGTGTGTGCGCGTGCGTGTGTGTGTGTGTGGGTGGGTGGGTGGGTGGGTGGGTGGGTGGGTTGGTGGATATGTGTGTGTGTCAGTTAAGAGGGAGAGGGTTTAGGTTTTCAGTGATGGTGGCTATGTGGTGGTGATTGATTTTGTTGGGGTTTAGGGATTGGGCGGGGGAGTTTCACATGCCCCTTGCAGCAGGTGCCTGGTTGTGATCCTGTGGGATAAGGGAAATGCCTGCACCATTCATTCCAACCCTGTGCCGCAACAAAAACAAGACTCATGGGAGTCTTAGAGGTTATTAGTGTGATGTCATTTCAAAGATGGCATGCAGGTTGATGCTTGATGCTTCTGCCTGCTGGATTGATGCCTGCATATGAAAATGCCTATTTTAAAGTTTTGTTCATCCATAAGTAGTTTGATAGTGTAACAATGTAACGACCCCGGATTTGTAGACTTGCTAGCCCTTGGCTAACGGGTCGGACCCTTTTACTGACTGGTTCGATTCCCGGCTGCCCCCTGAATTCTTGCTACACTAGATACAATGAATCTGAATTGGCACTCAGAAAAACCAACAAGGGACATAGCGCAACTTTCTGTGCCTATCGATGTGTCTTTAAAACTCAGGTGGAACAGGAAGTGGAGGTATTTGGGCATTTTTAGATTAGGTATTTTTGTACAAATTAAGAATAAAAAATCAGAAAAGTTAGGCTAATACTAGATTTTGACACAAGGAAAAATTGGTAGGGCATGGGTCTCTGCCATACAGTATGTTGGAAAACTTTGTTGCTCTGCAAGAACAGGCACTTTCGAATTGTACTTTTACTGCAGTGTTAATTTGTTGACAGAAACTGTGACGAGAAATGTTTCGTCAACAACCGGATGAAATCGTGAAACCAAAATCCCTCCTGTTGTGAACAAAATTATGGAGAAATTTTCTATTTACGAATTTAACGCTGATTTGGGAGGGAGGGACATAATTCCACTCGCTTCATACCGGCATCTCAATTTCCAGCAGTGAGTTTTCCTGTGATTTAAACTTTCTTTCTTCCCCCCTCCCCAGGGACCTGCGGAGTAACACGATTAGTCGCATCGAACCCGGAGCTTTCCTTGGCCTGCCAGCCCTCAAAAGACTGTGAGTATCACCAGGGCTTCGTGCTTCAACTTTAATGTGCCTCTGTGCAAGTGTCTGTGTGTACTCTGCATGCATGTCGCAGTCGGCTCCCCTCCAGAATTTCCTGGAGGTTTTCTCTGATCGGCGGAGAGAAAAAAAAACAGTTCCCGCAGTGTCACTGCGAGGCTGTTCGCTGTGTTTATTTGCTGTCTGAGCTCGGTCGATTAAAAACAGAATGTTGACAGACAGAGTTGCCATAAAGGGCTTGTTGATCTAATCTGAAATTGAGTGCCAGCCTTTTTTTTTTCTCCCACATTTTGAAAACGTTATTCTTTTGACATGTTAAATACTTGATATTGAATATTAATAGCTTTCATACCTGAAATACCATGTTTTGAAGGGGGTTTGCCAGAAACTAGTTGCACTCCATCAGCAATTAGTCTTGCATCCTGTATCACCTCTTTGTGTGTGTGTGTGTGTGGGGGGGCGTATCAGTGTGCTGTGTCTATTATTGGATGTCTATAATGTATCCAGTGTCTATAAGAGGCTGTAGCCATGCATTAGACAGCTCCTGCTGCTTGGCTCTCTCCAGGCTCCGCTGTATGGCTGCCAGAAACCATTGCAGACAGCATGAGGCCGTATCTGCTTTCATCCATGCAAGGGAAAAGGGTGGAGATATATGTATGTAGGTGTGTGTGTGTGTGTGCATGTCCATTTGTATGCGTGTACATATATGTGTGCATGAAATATGAATGTTAGTTTATTCTAGGAGGCGGAGGGATGGTTGGGCGAATGTGTGTGCCTGTCTAAGTGAATGCCTATTAATTTTCCTCTGCGTGTGTTTGTGTATGTGTGTGTTTGTGTATGTGTGTGTGTGTATATAGTGAGTGTGTGTGTGGGTGAACATAGCAAGATTTGGATTCATCCAATAGCACTCAGTTGCTGCCAACATAAACTTGAATTTGGCCGCCGCCACAGAGCAGTGAAAGCGTGACAGGAAGGCCGTCAGCGACTTGGCTTAGACATTAACCCCCCCCCCCACCCCCCACCCTTCACCACCCCAAATCCATATTCACACCAGAATTGGATGGATTTTGACGAGGGCTGCAAGATATATTGTTTCAGCCGTGTCATTGCGATGTACGCATGCACAGTAGTCACATTGCAGGATGTGTGATGTGAAGTATGGTAAATTACCTCAAACACCTCATGATGCTGCAACTTTATGCTGCTTGATACAAAAGGAAAACTCGTACGGTTCTCTTTTTCCATGACTAATCGACAAGAGAAGTCTGTCTGATATAACAAAATTTACTCCAGTTTTCGGATTCTTCGATACACAGACTTAGTTGCTAGTGAGTGACATGCAGGCTCTGCATGTACACCAATCACAATCATTCTTCTTTTCTTTTCTTTTTTTTAATTTCCCCCCCTTTTTCTCCCCAGTTGTACTTGGTCAATTACCCTACTCTTCCGAGCCATCCCGGTTGCTGTTCCACCCACTCTGCTAATCCGGGGAGGGCTGCAGAACTACCACATGCCTCCTCCGATACATGTGGAGTCGCCAGCCGCTTCTTTTCACCTGAAAGTGAGGAGTTTCACCAGGGGGACATAGCATGTAGAAGGATCACTCTATTTCACCCAGTTCCCCTTCCACCCTGAACAGGTGCCCCGACCGACCAGAGGAGGTGCTAGCGCAGTGACCAGGACACATACCCACATCCGGCTTCCCACCCGGAGACACGGCCAGTTGTGCCTGTAGGGATGCCCGACCAAGCTGGAGGTAACACGGGGATTCAAACCGGCGATCCCCGTGTTGGCAGGCAATGGAATAGACCGCCACACCACCCGGACGCCCCCAATCACAATATTCTTGATCAGTTTATCAAACAACCAAAGCATAAGTTTTAGCCCATGATTATTTTGGAGCGTTTATTTACAGCCCGTATGACGATGCGCATTTGTCCGCTGTTGGTCCCCCTCTGCCTGTTGGGCGTCTACAGAAGTTTTCAGCTCTAACATATAGAGGATGTCCATTATTTACACACTCCTCTTAAGCAAAAACCAAACTCTCCACAACTCAGCTTTTTATTATTTTCATCTTCTATGCAGATGCACTCCCCTACAAAGTCACTCCAATCACTTTAGAATGATTAACTGCTCGTTAACGCAAATTTCTAATCAGCCAATCACATGGCAGCAACTCAATGCATTTAGGCATGTAGACATGGTCAAGACAATCTGCTGCAGTTCAAACCAAGCATCAGAATGGGGAAGAAAGGTGATTTAAGTGACTTTGAACGTGGCATGGTTGTTGGTGCCAGACGGGCTGGTCTGAGTATTTCAGAAACTGCTGATCTACTGGGATTTTCACGCACAACCATCTCTAGTGTTTACAGAGAATGATCCGAAAAAGAGAAAATATCCAGTGAGTGGCAGTTCTTTGGGCGAAAATGCCTTGTTGATGCCAGAAGTCAGAGGAGAATGGCCAGACTGGTTTGAGCTGATAGAAAGGCAACAGTAACTCAAATAACCACTCATTACAACCGAGGTATGCAGAAGAGCATCTCTGAATGCACAACACGTCGAACCTTGAGGCAGATGGTCTACAGCAGCAGAAGACCACGACGGGTGCCACTCCTGTCAGCTAAGAACAGGAAACTGAGGCTACAATTCGCACAGGCTCACCAAAATTGGACAATAGAAGATTGGAAAAACGTTGCCTGGTCTGATGAGTCTCGATTTCTGCCGCGACATTCGGATGGTAGGGTCAGAATTTGGCGTCAACAACATGAAAGCATGGATCCATCCTGCCTTGTATCAACGGTTCAGGCTGGTGGTGGTGGTGTAATGGTGTGGGGGATATTTTCTTGGCACACTTTGGGCCCCTTAGTACCAACTGAGCATCGTGTCAACGCCACAGCCTACCTGAGTATTGTTGCTGACCATGTCCATCCCTTTATGACCACAGTGTTCCCATCTTCTGATGGCTACTTCCAGCAGGATAACGCGCCATGTCATAAAGCTCGAATCATCTCAGACTGGTTTCTTGAACATGACAATGAGTTCACTGTACTCAAATGGCCTCCACAGTCACCAGATCTCAATCCAATAGAGCACCTTTGGGATGTGGTGGACTGGGAGATTCGCATCATGGATGTGCAGCCGACAAATCTGCAGCAACTGCGTGATGCTATCATGTCAATATGGACCAAACTCTCTGAGGAATGTTTCCAGTACCTTGTTGAATCTATGCCACGAAGGATTAAGGCAGTTCTGAAGGCAAAAGGGGGTCCAACCCGGTACTGGCAAGGTGTACCTAATAAAGTGGCCAGTGAGTGCATATACTATATTGCAGGAAAAAAAATATGATGTGAGGTTTTTCCAATATCATGTAGTCCTATTTTCCACCTATCGCTGTGTCATCAGCATGGATTGGTCCTCATCTTCATGGGGAAAAGTGATTGCAGTGCTCTTTCCAGAGTACAACTTGGCTGTGGCCAACTTTTCCAAAGGTTAATTTTGCTCTCCTTCCCCCATCCCAATTAATTTCAAAGGGTGCTTGTCGCTTATTTGGCTATTGAGGGATTTTCCATGAGAGTAGCAGGAGGAAGTAGCTGGGAAGAGAGAGAGAGGAGTGAGGAAGTGAAAGAGGCAGTGGGTGTCCTGAACCTTGGCATGGAAAACGCAGGAGCTCTGTGCCAAGCTTTGGGAAGTTTGCCCAAAGAGTCCACCCTCGACTTCTTCTTTAGCTTTTGAAAGACTGCGATGGCACGAATTGTCAGTGTGGACGTCTCTCCTCCCCTGTACCGCTCCTTCGCCCTACCTCTCCGTTTATCTCCGACTTGCTCTCTCTGCCTCTCTCCCCAGCCAATCTTTAATTTCTTCCATCTGTCTGGCCATCTCCTTCTTCAGAAGTACCTAATTAGATTCCATTTTAAGACGTGCCATTTTCGAGGCCAAAGAGAGGCCCCTGTCTTGTCAAAGATGGCAAATGAATTTTGGATAAGGGGGGGGGTCTGCCTGCTGGATTAATGGAAACCTGCCTCACGTATTGATACACTTTCAATGTGTTCTGAGCTAGATGTCCCGATGTGAATTTAAATGCCAACTGTACTGCAGGGTGACTGATTATACAGACATGTTTTTATCTCGACGTGTGTAATTACCACCTGAGTGTTGGTCTCAGTTGTGTAGTGATGTGAATAACAATAAATCACAAATAGACAAGATGAGCAAACTCTAAAAGAAAGATAGCAAATATCAAGTATGTTTGCTGACATCTGCCATTTTCAGACACATTCAGCTGCATTCCCTCCATAGTTTGTTAAAGACTACGAGCTGGGGGGGGTGTCTGTGTAACGTGGAGGTCTACTCTGTTGCCTATCAACATGGGGATCGGCGTTTCGAATCCCCTTGTTACCTTCGGCTTGGTCGGGCGTCCCTACAGACACAATTGGTCGTGTCTGTGGGTGGGAAGCCAGATGTGGGTATGTATCCTGGTCGCTGCAGTAACGCTTCCTCTGGTCGGTCGGGGGCACTTGTTCAGGGCAGAAGGGGGACTGGGGGGAATAGCATGATCCTCCCACGCACTACGTCCCCCTGGTGAAACTCCTCACCACTGGGTGAAAAGAAGCGGCTGGCGACTCCACATGTGTCGGAGGAGGCATGTGGTAGTCTGCAGCCCTCCCCGGATCGGCAGAGGGGGTGGAGCAGTGATTGGGACGGCTCGGGAGAGTGGGGTAATTGGCGAGATGCAATTGGGGAGAAAAAGGGGGGAAGTAATCCAAAAAAAAGACATGTAAATTCTAAAAGAAAGAGAGCAAATATCAGGTATAATTGCTGACATCTGCCATTTTCAAATGCCGTCAGCTGCAGTCCGCCCATAGCTTGTTACAGACTACCAGCTAAACCTCTGTGTACATAAAGTAACTCGATCACTGCTGTGTTTGTGAATGCAGAAATCTGCAGACGATGGGTGCTGATAGTCATTTACTTTGTTTCAGTCCCTACCACCTAGCAGCCTACTGATATTTACTAGTCATATACGTACTTCAGCAAAGCCAAACTACTGTATTTTCCCTTTTATCAGTGCATTACTTTATATATATATATATATATATATATGGAGAGAGAGAGAGAGAGAGAGAGAGAGAGAGAGAGAGAGAGAGAGAGAGAGAGAGAGAGAGAGAGAGAGAGAGAGAGAGAGCCATGTTCCATGACATTGCTATCTCCTATCAAGTCCTACATTTGAGATTGTTAAATTCTCATTTGCACCGTTTGACAGCTCAATCTCAAATAAGGGACATCTTAACTACTGTTTAGACTCAGCGTTTTCAGTTTTTTTTTCAAATCCTGGAATTTATCAGTGCTCCTTTTAAAAAAAATCTTGGTATTTTTCGGTGAAAATAATCCGTGGAAACATAAAATCCGGGTGAAAATCAGTTTAAGCCGATCTGTTCCTTTTAAAAAATCCAGGTATTTCTCGGTGAAAATCGGTAAAAACCGAAAACGCTAAGCCTTGGCTGCTGTACACCACTGCCTTGCCAAGCTACTAACACACACACACACACACACACATAGATGCACACCACAGTCATAACTGCATGTTTTCACACGCATCCACCCGAATACACAATGAGAGGTCTGGCAGCGCACCCACACCAGGATGTTTAAGGGTAGTCAGACGGTGTAGCCAGACGGCGGTGATGTCAGTTTTTGTTTGGCATTCAGGGCTGAGGTGTTGTGTCGGCTTTTGTTTCAGCCTTGGGGGGCCAGGTCAGGTTGATCCTTTTAACCCGCTGGGACCTGACACAACACAAAGTTGTAGAAATACTCACAAATGCATGTATGTGCATGCACGTACTCTTTGTCTCACAGACACACACACACAGACGCACCCACCCACGAAAGAAACCGTAGGTGTCAGTCCTCTTCAGCCCACATTCCACGGACAGCTGAACATTTGTTGACCTAGCTTAATCACATCCGGCTATTTTTGCATCTGCTCCTCATATCAATGACAACAACTGAAGCCACAGCGCTGAGACACTCCTGTGTGTTGTCAGCTTGCAATATTCTCATGGCTGAATGGCCGTTGAGCTTAGCCTTAACAAGTACGCTCACCAAACACACGAGTTCAAGCAGACAGAGCGGAGATTATAATCCATTTCAACATAATTCAGTCTGTGACATAAGATGGTGGATGCTTGTTCTGTGTCCTCGTCTCAGAACCTGAATCTATGTTGCGTGGTGGTCCTGTACATGACAAAGGTTCTGCTTACTGGGACATCAGGTTTCGTTTTGGAGAGTCGTCAACATCGTTTCTCCACTCGTCTTTCCCTTCATGTGCGAAACTCGTAACTCCAGCGCTTGACTCCAGGCCATGTCGTAAACTGAACGTTCATCCCTTTAGTTAAAGAAGCGGACCCCCTTCTACTGTTACCCTTCCCCAGACACCTGTGCTAGTCTAACTTGGCAAGGCAACAAGGGGTGTGTATTTTTTTTTGTTTCCTATTCCAGGCAGGACTAATAACCCCATACAGTAAATTCCCCAGCTGCCACCTTGAGGACTAGCAACAATAAAATACTCGGAGGTTCGCTCATGCCTCACAGTTATTTTCCAGGTATCACTTCTGTGTCAGTGCTGCATATCCTGCTGCACCACAGGATATGGTTTGGCCTCTGGGTTCAAGCAGTAATCTACTGTCGCTCTCTTGCCTTTCTTTTATTTGTATTTTTCCCAAGTATTGCAGCATCATACATGATCATTCAAGATTGAAGTCACTCAGGATTTGTTTTTTGTTTTTGTTTTTTTGAACCCCCCCCCCCTTTTTTTTCTCTCCCCGATTGTATCCGGCCAATTACCCCACTTCCGAGCCGTCCCGGTGTCTGCTCCACCCCCTCTGCCGATCCAGGGAGGGCTGCAAACTACCACATGCCTCCTCCAATACATGTGGAGTCACCAGCCGCTTCTTTCCACCTGACAGTGAGGAGTTTCACCAGGGGGACGTAGCGCATGGGAGGATCATGCTATTCTCCCCAGTTCCCCCCCCTCCCCCTGAACAGGTGCCCCGACTGATCAGAGGAGGCGCAGGAGGTGCAAGTGCAGCGACCAGGACACATACCCACATCCGGCTTACCACCCGCAGACACGGCCAGTCGTGTCTGTAGGGACGCCCGACCAAGCTGGAGGTAACACAGGGATTCAAACCACCGATCCCTGTGTTGGTAGGCAACGGAATAGCCCGCTACGCTACCTGGACGCCGTCACTCATTTTGTTTTGCCGTTCATATCTTGATCTCATCTCGGTGTTTTGACTTTGAGCCTTGCACTCCTTCTTATCACAGTAATGTTAATTAATAATGTTAATGTTGATGTTAGAATTTAAAACTGTTGCAGCTGTTTCACTTCATGGAGAAACGATTGCCATTTTATAAGCTTTATGAGAATATCCGTCTCAAACCCGTTTTATTTATTTATTTACCTACCTGATTTCGCCTTGTGCAGCCAGTGTCCAATGTAAGTCATTGTATTGTGATTTGCTCTGCACCGACACTGTTTAAATAAGCCGCCACTTGAAACACTGACAGTGATGTCTATTAGTGTTAAGTTTACTCATGTCGACCTGCAGCTTCCACGCTCAGACTGCTTCCACCTCTTAGCTGTCTCTTTATGTTTTCACAGTAGGTGTAATTTATTGAGCCCCGATCGGCCTTTGTTCATGTTATGTCCTGGAATCAACTGCGATGCCTTTAAAAAGAAGAAGGAAAGAAAGAAAAAGGCCCGGAGCGTCCCCAGAGACCTCATGTTAGTTCCCATCCAAAGAAGAAAGACAAACCTTTGACGTGTTTAACATTAATCTCAGATGATTAATGACCTCCCAGAGTGTTACCCCGCCTTTGATGGGAAGGTTCTCCCCCCCGAGGCCAACACAGACATCATCTGAGATCGGCCTGAAAAGCTGTAAATCTGACAAAACTGGGCTTTTCTGGGCTCTCTGCCTCAACCTGTCTCTGACAAATACCGGCGTTGGTATTTAAAACCCTGTCTCGCTTCAAGTTGGTGATTTTTACATATGTTTTCGAGAGTTTATCACTTCTTCTTTTTTTTTTTTTCATTTCTACCTGATGGCATCCTATATTTTTTCCCGTCTTAGGTCACAGCTTTTAAACTTTCAAACTTCTTTATGCGGCGTACCGGTGGATGGTCACGCAGGACACTGCAGCCGTCACCATGCGTTGAAGCTGATGTAGAAATAACAAAGTTTTTTTTTTTTTGTCTTTCTGTTCTTCAGAGATTTGTCCAACAACCGCATCGGCTGTCTCAATGTGGAGATCTTCAAGGGCCTCACAAACCTGGTCAGACTGTAAGTCTTTATATTATCACCCTCATACTGTAAGACAAGTTATTACACCCTGCAGGTGGTTTGTCATATTGTTTGGACGCATTTGTTTGCAGTGCACCATCAGTAAGGCCATTGTTCGAGTAGGCATATTATTCAAGTATGTAATTACAGTGGTGGATCAGCTCATCAAAAGTTGGACAAATCATCACTGCTTTGTATTTGTTTTGTTTTTTAGGAATCTCTCTGGGAACATGTTCACCTCATTGGCTCAGGGGACTTTTGACAGCTTGGTGTCTCTGAAGACGTTGTAAGTATGATAGGGAGTCAACTTTTTTTTTTGACCCCCCCCCCTTTTTCTCCCCAGTCATATCCTGCCAATTACCCCACTCTTCCAAGCCGTCCTGGTCGCTGCTCCACCCCCCTCTGCCAATCCGGGGAGGGCTGCAGACTACCACATGCCTCCTCCGATACATGTGGAGTCGCCAGCCACTTCTTTTCACCCGACAGTGAGAAGTTTCACCAGGGGGACGTAGCGCTTGGGAGGATCACGCTATTCCCCCCAGTTCCCCCTCCCCCCCAAACAAGTGTCCCGACCGACCAGAGGAGGCGCCAGTGCGGCGACCAGGACACATACCCACATCCGGCTTCCCACCCACAGACACAGCCAATTGTGTCTGTAGGGACGCCCGACCAAGCCGGAGGTATCACGGGGATTTGAACCAGCGATCCCCGTGTTGGTAGGCAACGGAACAGACCGCCATGCCTGGGAGTCAACTTGTACTGCTGTAGATGCAGAACTGAACATCCTTGTTAATGTTGTTATCCTGAAGTCTCTACACCAGTGGAAAATTACACCAAACATAACACAGTGCAATTCAATTATCGTTGAAGTTAACGCTAAGCTGTAAGAACTGAAAACAAGGTGGAGTTTGTCTGCCAGGCAGCCAGCTGTTACCATGCAGTTTCTTGGTTGTTGATGTTATGGGGCTGAATTTTGAGTCATGGCATAATTTCAGCATAGCAGTGCAGAGGTGGTGCAGCACGACAACAATGATCTCCTTCCCTGTGTGTGCACGTATGTGTGTTTGTTTATTTACGTATATGTGTATGTGTTTGAATGCATCTCCAGGGAATTCCAGACGCCCTACCTGCTGTGCGACTGCAACCTGCTATGGCTGCTGCGTCTGATCAAAGACAGGAGCATCGTGGTGAAGGACACCAAGTGCTCATACCCGCGCTCCCTCCAGGGCCAGCTCATTACCTCTGTCAAACCCGAGCTCCTCACCTGTGGTAGACACACACACACACACACACTCACAAATTTTAAAGTGGATTGAGAAGTAATAGTGATTTACTTTTTTGCCGTCAGTGCCAGTTTAGTGTGTTGGGAAACTTGGCAAGGTTTTTTAGAGATTCTAGTGGTTTCACATTGAGGATTTTGGAGAGCAGCAGCAGTTGAACACACAAGCAGCATGACACTATAGCTCACACAGCCAGTGATGTTTCACCATGAGATTCAAAACCACATAGGTCTGGATTTACTAGAACACAAGTCTTGTCCATGGGAAAGACAAGAAAAAAAAACCAACAAGCAAGGTTATATAGAAAAAGCTCAGATGTGTCTTATGCCCAGGAACAGAATATTTCAGGGTATTTTAGCCTATTTCTAGCTTGGTGACGACTAGTCTGGTAATGGTAGACACAAAATCCCAATTTTGATTTGTCGAGCTGCAAACACAGTACGTATACACCGATCAGCCAAAACATTCAAACCACCTGCCTAATATTGTGTAGGTCCCCCTCGTGCTGCCGAAACAGCTTTGACCCATCGAGGCATGGACTCTACAAGACCTCTGAAGGCATCATGTGGTATCTAGCACCAAAACATTAGCAGCAGATCCTTCAAGTCCCGTAAGTTCCGAGGTGGGGCCTCCAAAGATCGGACTTGTTTTTCCATTACATCCCAAAGATGCTCGATCGGATTGAGAGCCAGGGAACTTGGACGCCAAGGCAACACCTTGAACTCTGTCATGTTCCTTAAACCATTCCTGAACAATGTGTGCAGTGTGGCAGGGTGCATTATCCTGCTGAAAGAGGCCACTGCCATCAGGAAATACTGTTGCCATGAAGGGGTGTATCTGGTCTGCAACAATGTTTAGGTAGGTGGTAGGTGTCCATGTAACATCCACATGGATTCTAGAAACCAAGGTTTCCGAGCAGAACATTGCCCAGAGCATCACACTGCCTTGGTCGGCTTGCCTTCTTCCCATAGTACATTCTAGTGCCATCTCTTCCCCAGGTAAATGATGCACACGCACCTGGCTGTCTACATGATGTAAAAGAAAACATGACATCAGATCAGGCCACCTTCTTCCATTGCTCCATGGTCCAGTTCTGACGCTCACATGCCCATTGTAGGTGCTTTTGGCGGTGGACAGAGGTCATCATGGGCACTCTTGACCGGTCTGCAGCTACGCAGCCTTATACACAGCAAGCTGTGATGCACTGTGCATTCTGACACCTGTCTATCATAGCCAGCATTAACCTTTTCAGCAATTTGAGCTACAGTAGCTCTTTTGTGGGATCTGACCAGATGGGCTAGTCTTCACTCCCCACACGCATCAGTGAGCCTTGGGTGCCCATGACCCTGTCATCAGTTCACCGGCTGTCCTTCCTTGTACCACTTTTAGTAGTTACTGACCACTGCATACCGGGAACACCCCACAAGACCTGTCATTTTGGAGATGCTCTGACCCAGTCGTGTTGCCATCACAATTTGGCCCTTGTCAAAGTCGCTTAGATCCTTACGCTTTCCCATTTTTCCTGATTCCAACACATCAACTTCAAGAACTGACTGTTCACTTACTGCCTAATATATCCCACCCCTTGACAGGTGCCATTGTAATGAGATAATCAGTATTATTCACTTTTCTGTCTGGTTTTAATGTTTTGGCTGATCGGTGTGTATATATTCACAAACAGTTCAGCAAAGTGAATGATTGAGAACATATGAGCCTAAGTGCTACAGGAATCACTGGCATATGTCATAGCACGATGACTAATATTAAGGATGTGTTATTTTTATCCTGACGTTTTAGCCTGGCGTCTACCCAACATTTCATCACATTAGCAGTTCCTGCCTGCCCAAGTCAATATTCCCATGTTCCACAACATGGCTGGCCCATACCATTCCATCAGGTTTCAGCTATGTGGTTCTCCTATACAAACTCATACATTTCTGATGCTGCACCTTACATGGAGAACATTTAAAGAATTGTACACAATTAGCATCTCTCACACCCAGCCTCAAACACACATAATATCCCACATGTGCACACATGTGCACAATGAAAGGCCTGGGGGTGCACTGACAGCAGGACATGGCTTCCCCGTTGTGCTGTTTATAAGATTCAGATGCTCATACATCCAGGTGTTTACAACCTCTGGAGCAGAGCCCTCTAAGATGGATTCTGACACAAAGCACAAAGATACTTCCTAAAATCTCAAGTGACTCCTCAAGAGGATTTTAAACATCCATCTAATGCCAGAAACTTTGCCATAAAGCAGAACTTTTTGCATACCAAGAGAGGAGAGCAGATATTTGTTTATTTATTTATTTATTTTGGTGGAGGGAGAGATTTCCCCCCCCCTTTTCTCCCCAGTTGTACCCGGCCAATTACCCCACTCTTCTGAGACGTCCCAGTTGCTGCTCCACCCCCTCTGCGAGCCGGGGAGGGCTGCAGACTACCACATGCCTCCTCCGATACATGTAGAGTCGCCAGCCGCTTCTTTTCACCTGACAGTGAGGAGTTTCGCCAGGGGGACGTAGCACGTGGGAGGATCCTGCTACCCCCCCCCCCCCCGAACAAGTGCTCCAACTGACCAGAGGAGACACTAGTGCAGCGACCAGGACACAAACCCACATCCGGCTTCCCACCCACAGACACAGCCAATTGTGTCTGTAGGGACGCCCGACCAAGCCGGAGGTAACATGGGGATTTGAACCAGTGATCCCCATGTTGGTAGGGAGCAGAGTAGACCGTTACACTACCCGGACGCCCCTGGAGAGCAGATATTTTGTTACTCCAGTGATACTTTATGATTTTTCATTTGTTCAGCCGCTGTGTTGTCTTGTTTTCTCCAACATTGTTGTAATTCTTAGCGGTGCCAGCTGAAATCTAACGGTCCAGACAGCAAAAAGTGAATGTTATCAGCATAAAAACAAACAGAGGGGTCCCGTTGAGTGACAACTCGGGATTAAATTGTCAGAATAGCGAACTTTCCCTTTAAATTCTTCTCTCTCTCTCTCTCTCTCTCTCTCTCTCTCTCTCTCTCTCTCTCTCTCTCTCTCTCTCTCTCTCTCTCTCTCTCTCTCTCTATCTCTCTCTCTCTCTCTCTCTCTCTCTATCTCTCTCTCTCTGTATCAAGAGCGGTTCATGTTTAGGGAACAGGGACTTCTGCAGTGACACAAGCGATAAGAGTAGGGCCACACAGGCCAATGCTGTCTTTGTTTTCGCTTGCTCATGTCTTATCAGTTTGGCACTGTTCACAGTCAGGGGTTATGAAATACATGGCACAGACCTAGCGACAGCCAATGCCGTGACACGAATGATGAATAGCGTCGCACTATTCCCTGTACAGATTTCAAAGCACTGTTAACATTTCTGCTAGGTGTCCCGAATATGCCAAGGGTAAAAAAACAGTTCATCACCCCCTGAATAATTCTTAGATACCTGTACAAAATGAAATTGACTTCTCACAAATAAGAATGAGAGTCAGAGCAATTTTAGTGTGAGAAATCGGTTACTGACCCTTTCCCTTTGCTTAAACTTTAGCGTCACATGGCAACTATGCTTTGCTAACATGTAACTAGCAAGTTTCCTAAAGGTCAGTCCCATTTGTTTATCAGTGGTTACTTTTTACATTATTCGTGTTAATATTTAATTTATTTATTGGTTATAAATTAGTGATAAGATGGTCTAATGCATCAGTAAGCACATTTTTTGGATTGACAGGTTGACACATTTAATAAATGGAAGAGCATCTCCAAAGACATTCTCTCGGAAACCATGTGACCAACCATGCCTGCCGATTCATATTCTCAGTGAGCAGCCAACAAATATCACAACTTTAAAAATGTTGTACAATACATACGCCAAAGTCGGTTTTCTTGCAGCAGCAAGAAAATTAAATTTAGGGTTAAGGTTAGGTAGTGGTCAGTGAGACTGCCATAAAATAGTTTGGCTATCTTCTCGTCTCGTGGTTTCAGATATGGAGACCCTCTGTACGTGGGCTTCCAACCTGGCAACCCCATTCTTTTTTTACTAATGTATTATAACATCATGTCACTGATTTATAACACATTAATTGGTAGTCATTAACCATTGATAAAATAATCAGTAATTACATATAAGCCCTTTATAAAATATGCCATGCTGTGAGGTGCCGCTAGGTTTTTTTTTTCTTTTTCAGGAATGGGGATGGCCTCATGTTACACTTCCTATTCAAACTCTACTATCCTGTTCCCCCTTAGATGCGCCCCTGGAGCTGCCCTCCTTCCAGTTGACTCCGTCCCAGCGTCAGGTGGTCTTCCAGGGAGACAGCCTGCCGTTCCAATGTCAGGCCTCCTTTGTGGCCGAGGACATGCAGGTGCTGTGGTACCAAGACGGCCGCATGGTGGAGCCAGACGCCGCCGCAGGCATCTTCATCGAGAAAAGCATGGTGCAGAATTGCTCTCTCATTGCTAGGTGAGGCAATATAAATGTGCATGTCTGATACATTGGCATTTATATATACCATTGGTAGGTCATGTTGTGTGAGCGAGAGATCATAATTCCTTGTTTGGACAAAGTTATGACAAGAAAGAACCCCTGAATATTCATAGTTTTCAGGTCACATTTTGACTGTATACCCGTCCAAATTTGCTTCCAGGTCAGAGCATCCATACTTGGATCATAATCTTCAACTGTTCTCATCTGAAGTTTATACAAAATATTTGTTTGTTTTTTGGTGTCATCTAGTTATCTCCACCACATCCTGTGCACCGATAAGGAGTGTACATGTGTGCGTGTGTGTTCATGTGTATCTGTCCACTAAGAAATTTTTGCAGGCACTGAGAATGGCTTAGTCATATCTCATTCAAGTGGACATGTGAGATATTGCAGTGTTCTGACAGGGTTCTTGTAAACTTTTTTTAACAGTAAAATAAACAGTATAAACATTTAAACGGTAAAAGTTCCAGTTTATGAGCTGATGTGGTCATGAAAATGTGACTGTTCATTAATTCTTTTGGAAACTCCGCTTTTACGTGTCCTTTTAGGAAGCGAGGTTAGCTGCATAAGAGCACCCATAAAAGTGATGAGAATTCAGCGTCCTCCTTAAGGACAATTGCTGACTCGAAGCCCGTATTGCTGATTATAGGGGGCGTTCTGCCTATATAGCGCAGCAATTCACAATGAATACTGACAGATCTTCCGTCTCTTTGCTGTCTGCCAGTGCACTGACCATTTTCAACATCCAGCCGGGCTCTACGGGGAACTGGGAGTGTCGGGTCCGGACCAGCAGGGGCAACACTACCAGAACTGTCCACATCGTGGTTCTGGAAAGCTCTGCTGAATACTGTGCCCCTGAACGGGTCTCAAACAACAAGGGCGAGTTCAGGTTAGCAGACATGCCAACACAGAGAAAAAATGTCTATCTTATTACATGTCTACAGTGTGTATTCTGTAAAGAAGGAAGGGCAAGAAAGGGTTCCTAATCAGGAATCACAGACACAGTGCAGTTTTCCCTTGTTGTTTATTTTTCATTTCTTGTGTTATTGGCTTAGAACTTCCAAATCTGCAGGCATTAACTATTACAGATTGGATATATTGGATAAGAATGAACCAGTGACTCCAAAATGTGAGAGTGCCATTTTGTCAGTGTGCTTGTTGCTACGTAAGCACATTGTCCCCACCGTGTGGTTGAATAGGTGCATTGGAGAGCAGTGTCACAGACTTGATCACTACTAAGTCAATTTCTATTAACGCATCACATCCTATTGTTACGACATTGACGTCTCAGTCAGTTTAGGGTTTTCTCTATCTGCCCTTTGTTAGGGGTCTGAAAAATGAAAGTTTCACCTAACCTTGCTTTGTTACCATATGATTTGAATTGCTCGATTGTCAGAGATAGTTAAGATATTGCAGGGAGAACTTACTTGAAGAAATGGATCCATAGCTGTTATCATCTTTGGCTCTTTCCAGATGGCCTCGCACCCTGGCAGGGATTACCGCAAACCTGCCCTGTAACAGACTGTCATCAGCCGCAGGTATTTACTCGGGCAGCTCCGGTGAGGAGCAACGGGCCTGGCGGCGCTGTGATCGCGGGGGGATGTGGGCAGAGGAAGATTACTCCCGCTGTCAGTACCAGAAAGATGTCACCAGATTCCTCTATGTCATCAACCAGGTACCTGATTGGTTTGGTGGCTGAGTGAGTCAGCCAAATAATAAAAGGTGGTTGATATGCTAATTAATGTTGATTTAACAATGGAAACAATCACGATTTTCAACATTATATCTCTATGTACATTGAAGGGATCGCACTCCATTAGCAGCCATAATACTGAGCGGTCTTCTGTGTGTCTCTGAAATGCCACTGAAATTGTGCAGAAATGTATGTACCACCAGTGAAGTCACTGAATTGGCGTCTTTATATGGCATTCACTGCAACAGCTGCATGTAGTGTTGTTAGTTGCATCATCTTATTTCAATGGAGCCCACCAAAGGTAGTGGCAAACCAGGAAGTAAAGGTTGCAATTTTCACATTCTGCACGGCGTTTCAGAGAAACACTGAAGATGGCTTAGTATTATGGCTGCTAATAGTGTTATCACTACAACATATATATATAGAGAGAGAGCGAGAGAGAGAGGTCATGTTGAAAACCATGATAGTTTCCCTTTCAGATGATTTTAGTTACACTCTTGAAGGGCGTTCAGGTAGTGTAGCAGTCTATTCCGTTGCCTACCAACACGGGGATCGCCGGTTTGAATCTCCATGTTACCGCCGGCTTGGTCAGGCATCCCTACAGACACAATTGGCCGTGTCTGCGGGTGGGAAGCCGAATGTTGGTATGTGTCCTGGTCGCTGCACTAGCGCCTCCTCTGGTTGGTCAAGGTGCCTGTTCGGGGGGAGGGGGAACTGGGGGGAATAGCGTGATCCTCCCACGCACTCCATCCCCCTGGTGAAACTCCTCACTGTCAGGGGAAAAGAAGCGGCTGGCGACTCCACATGTATCGGAGAAGGCATGTGGTAGTCTGCAGCCCTCCCCGGATCGGTAGAGGGGGTGGAGCAGCAACTGGGATGGCTCGGAAGAGTGCGGTAATTGGCAAAGTACAACTGGGGAGAAAACCGGGGGGGGGACTGTGATAGTTTCCCTTTAAGATGATTTTAGTTACACTCTTGTAAAACAGGCTTAAGCAAATCAATACCCCACTTCGTTTTGCGATGGTTAACACATCCTTGGCCATCAAAGTTGGAGAGGATACATATCATTTTGATACTGGTCATGACCACCATGACTTTTGTGTCCTTCTTGTCTATATGAATTTTTCCCCATGTACGTCTTCTCTCCTAATCTCGTGGTTGTCCTTTGGCTTTGTAATCTTCCCTTCACTCTGTTTGTTTTCTTTTTTGTTCCTTTCTGACCGCACTTTGTTTACTCAGAACAACTAGCCATGTCAAGATGGTGGAACGTTTCGAGACTCCTTTCTAAATCGTTACCTCCCTCATCTGCTAGATGCCTCTAAATGTGACCAACGTGGTGACCAGGGCCCGCCGACTGCTCGTCTGCACCGTAGACGCCGCCAACTTCTCTGACAAGATGGACATCATCTTCGTGGCCGAAATGATCGAGAAGTTTGGCAAGTTTGCTGAGAAATTCAAAGATGTAAGTACCAGCTGCCTTAACTTAATTTACTTGCATAGTATCCCTCATGAATTAAGCGTTATATAGGTAGGTTTGTTTTGAGTTTTTGGAGTTAAATATGTTTGTGAGGTTGGTTGAAACATTCAATAAGGTCAAAAAACTGCATGCTTTTTACAGACTTTACCTTTCAGTAGAATGTGAAACTTTAAACCTGTGTTTAGTTTACTGGCAGTCTCTTGGAGGGAAAAAATGGGTTTAGCCCTGGGCAAATCTGTCTTGTTCTGTTGCCGAATGAGAGAGGAGGTCTTGACAGGGGCTTTCATTTCCGCACAGTTGTGGGCTAGACAAAGCAACCTTGTCTCTCACAAATCTGCAAGGGAATCGAAATGAATGTGGATAAGATAGGATCTGGAATGAAAGATATGTTTTTTTTCCTGAAGCTTTGGGGGCTTGACAGGATCAGATTCCCGTCCCATGTTGGGATAGTATGCCTGCACCTGCCCAGCCAGTTCTCATATGAGTAGGGTGAGAATATGACACCTGGAAAGAGACATGCGGCGCTCACTCGTCACTCAGCCTAATGCAGAGGAACTGTAGAGAGCGTGATCCAAAAGACGCAAGTTATGTGTCCACTCGGGAACCTCTCTTGGCTGCTTTCTTTTCCCATTATTTTCAGAAGCAACGGGCGCTGAGTGCTCAGGTCTCAGTGCGCCGAGCGCTGTGAGCTAAAAAACATTACAGCTCGCAGTGAGAAAGCACAACACTTCAGAGGGGAATTCAATAGTCACTCAGCAGCAGCGGCAGACGGGAGAAGCGCTTCCCCTTTCAAGCATCTGTTTTGCACTGCAACTTTAACAAGATGCCCAGTGGGCAAAAAAACCTAGTCATGGTTTTCATATTTCCACTGGAGCGACTTAGAATATTAGCTGTTAAATGTTCCACGGCAGTGAATAAGTCAGCGTGAGCGTTGTCTGATGGACTTGTTGGTAGGAGTGCAAGTTCTTACTCAACACCTGTTGTGTATGTGTATAATGAATGTGTGTTAATGCGAGTTGACCCCATCCCCTGTCTTTTGTCCCCCTAGCTTGGTGAGGTCATGGTCAGCATGGCGAGTAACCTGATGCTGGCTGATGAGCGGGTGCTGTGGATGGCCCAGCGTGAAGCCAAGGCCTGCTCTCGCATCGTCGCCTGTCTGCAGAAGATCGCCACCCACCGTCTGGTCACAGCACAGGCCTTCTCTCTGGTCGGTACAGCCAGCGATTGCATGTCATTTTTCTGCTCTGCATCATGGGTCAATGGAGTTTCCTTGAATTTTTTCAGTCGTTCCACTATGAGGTTCTTCTTTTTGTTGCTGATGCAGTTTGTTAACACAAATAAGAATTGTCTCTATTCGTCAAGTAATTTTTCAGAATGCAGGAGCTTGACTTGTTGAATCGTTTACCGACAAAGGAAAAATTAACTGATTTTCAACCTTATCTCTGTGTGTCTGTCTGTGACGGATAGCACATGAAAAACACTTGCAGTTGTTCCTGATCGTTTCTGCATCTCCGGAGCGGCAGTGAAACCGAGTTTTTATTTTTGTATTGTTTTTTTGCTTTTTTTTTTTTTTGTGGCTGCTAAGTGACGTATCGTGAAGTCAGTTGGGAGCTGGAAAAACTGCACACAACCTAGCAGGGTCTCTAATACTCTAATCTACTCTAAACACGCTGTTAAAAAAGACGTCCTCATTCTCTCAGCTAAGCTACGTTTCCGACGGTGTAAATGATGTCCCACAACACGAGCGCAGAGGATTTTATGGACATCAATACAGAGGCTTACGTGAAATGCATTCTGGAACGTGTCGGTGCTGTGGGAAAGACTGTGAGCAGAACAACGCCAATTTCTCTGTCAATATAGTACACAGGGAGGACTTATTGCTTCAATCCACTACATTACCCATCAGTACTGATTACAAATATACAAAACCACCAATGAAATTTCCCTCGACCATAATACAACATTTAACCATGGTGTTTTGTTTGGGTCAGCATTACCTTTTTTAAATAACAACTGTTAACCTTGAGTATTGTTAATATTGTTAATTGAGATGCAAGATAAGTCAAGTCAAGTCAGTTTTATTTGTATAGCCCAATATCACAAATTTGACTCAAGGGACTTTACAGCGACGCTACATCCTGTCATGAGACCCTCGCATCAGATAAGGAAAAACTCCCTAAAAAAAAAAACCTTTAACGGGGAGAAAAAACAGGAAGTAAACAGTACATCTATCGCTAATTAGTGAAAAGAACATGAGGGTTAAGAATTTTTTTCAAGAAGATATAGCGGTCTATTCTGTTGCCTACCAACATGGGGATCGCCAGTTCAAATCCCCATTTTACTGCCGGCTTGGTCGGGCATCCCTACAGACACAATTGGCTGTGTCTGCAGGTGGGAAGCCGGATGTGGGTATGTGTCCTGGTCGCTGCACTAGCGCCTCCTTTGGTCAGCCAGGGTGCCTGTTCGGGGGGAGGGGGAACTGGGGAGAAAAGCATGATCCTCCCACGCACTGTCCCCCTGGTGAAACCCCTCACTGTCAGGTGAAACAAAGCAGCTGGCACTCCACATGTATCGGAGGAGACATCTGGTAGTCTACAGCCCTCCCCGGATCGGCGGGGAGTGGGGGTGGGGGGGGGGTGGAGCAGCGACGAGACTGCTTGGTGGAGTAGGGTAATTGGCCGCATACAATTGGGGAGGAAAAAAAAAACTGATACTGACGTTTCATTCATCGTTTGTCTCCATCAGACTTCTGCCAACATAGCTCTGGAGGCCCACGCCGTCAGGGCCGGCGACTGGAATGGCATGACCTGCATGTTGTTTCAGCGGCCCAGCCTGGAGCGCACACCCGGCCAGGACCGCCAGCTCACCTTCAAATGCAACACAACCAGCACCTTCTCCAGCATCCTGCACAAAGTCAGTGTCTGCTCTAAAAATTCCGAAATGAACTGAGGGTTTGCTTGCCTGTCACCAGCAACATTAACTCCACAGCTGTTGTCACTGAAACTTTTATCTGCAAATGTTGTGGTGTTCATCATGTTGGAACTGATTGTACTTGATGAACTTAAGCACAGTATTTACCAACCATGTAAGGAGGTGGAAAAAAAGAGACCCTTTTAGTTTGGAAAGTCCTTATTCAAAATGGAATTAGAAAACACTATGTTGTCTACTTTTTGTGTACAAAAGGCAGAGATTTGTCTTTGGCTTGCATGTGCAAAAAAAAAGCTATTAAAAAGGATACATTGAAACACATCATATCACATCCAGACAGGACACATTAAAACACATTTATGTGAAAACACATTAGAAGCTACATTAAAAGGAGCACCAGGTACTTGATGGTGAGGACTGAATAAGGGTTAAATAGATACAAGGAGATGTGTGCTGAGGTAGATATGTCTTTATCTCTGCAGAGTAGTGTGGTTGAGGCATCTCTGCAGCTTCCCCAGCCTCTCTTCTCCCAGTCGGCACTCCCGGGGCAGACAGATGACACGGTCTACAAGCTCCACCTACTGGCATTCCGCAATGGCAAATTCTTCCCTTCTACTGGGAACTCCTCCCATCTGGCTGATGGAGGGAAGAGGAGAAGTGTGGCCACCCCTGTTATCATGGCCAAAATTGGTGAGTCCACATGGGAGCACGGACCATTAGGGTATCGATGGAATACTTTTTTTTTTTCATTGTTTTGATGTGTTTTTAGTGGGGTTTTCCTGTATACACTTTTGTGTTTTTGTAAATATGATTTGACAGTTGGCGTCAGTGGTGCATGAAATGTATCAAAAATATGAAAATATTCTCCCGCTGGTCTTTTTTGTTTATGTTCAACTTTTTAATTGTTAGTTATGTAAGTTTGACTTTGTGGAACGATTTGCATTAAAAAAAAAACTTTCAAATGGAGATGAACAACCAGTATTAAAAAGAAAGTATATAAGAATGGGCGGCACGGTGGCACAGTGGGTAGCGTGGTTGCCTCACAGCAAGAAGGTCCTGGGCTCGAACCCCGGGGTTGTACAACCTTGGGGGTCATCCCAGGTCATCTTTGGTGTGGAGTTTGCATGTTCTCCCCATGTCTGCGTGGGTTTCCTCCGGGTGCTCCGGTTTCCTCCCACAGTCCAAGGTCAGGTGAATCGGCCATGCTAAATTGTCCCTAGGTGTGAATGTGTGTGTGTGTGTGTGTGTGTGTGTGTGTGTGTGTGTGTGTGTGTGTGTGTGTGTGTGTGTGTGTGTGGGCGCCCTGTGATGGACTGGCAGCCTGTCCAGGGTGTCTCCCCGCCTGCCGCCCAATGACTGCTGGGATAGGCTCCAGCATCCTGTAACCCTAAATTGGATAAGCAGTTTGGATAATGGATGGATGGAAATATAAGAATGCCATTGAGTTTAAACATAACTGTTTGTGGACCTGAATATCCAAGTTGACAGCAGTCACATTATAAGTAATCACAATCTGGATTGATGGAGTGGTTTAACACACAAGACATTTTTAATCAGGCTGGGGAATATGAAAAGATAGTCATCTTTTTTCATCCTAATGCCCTCATCTCCTTGTGTCTGACCAGACGGCCTGTCCCTGTATGGCTTGCGAAGCCCTGTTAATGTCACCCTGCGGCGGTTTGCCCGTGGCTCAGACGCGACGCCTGCCTGCTGGAACTTCAGCCTGGTGGGAGGCCAGGGAGGCTGGCAGAGCGACGGCTGCCGGATCCTAGCACACCATGACAACTTCACCACCATATCGTGCGACTCGCTTGGAAACTACGGCCTGCTCATGGTAGAGGCTAATGGTTGTGTTTTCTGCTGTCGTGTTAGACACATTGTATGACATGGTCAAGTGGGTTTCTGTGGTAACCAGTGGTATATGGGGCATCTGGGTGGCGTGGTGGTCTATTCCATTGCCTATCAATATGGGGATTGCTGGTTCGAATCCCCGTGTTACCTCTGGCTTGGTCGGGCGTCCCTACAGACACAATTTGCCGTGTCTGCGGGTGGGAAGCTGGATGTGAATATGTGTCCTGGTCGCTACACTAGCGCCTCCTCTGGTCAGTCGGGGCACCTGTTCAGGGGGGAGGGGGAACTCGGGGGAATAGCGTGATCCTCCCACACGCTACTTTACCCTGGCGAAACGCCTCACTGTCAGGTGAAAAGAAGCGGCTGGCGACTCCACATGTATTGGAGGAATTATGTGGTAGTCTGCAGCCCTCCCCGGCTCAGAAAATGGGGTAATTGGCCAAGTACAATTGGGGAGAAAAAGTGTGTGGATGAGGGGGGGTGGGGGGGGATATTCAACAGTGATTCAAGCAGCAGTCTTATTATAACTGAATCATTTCACATTTGAGCAGTCGAAGTATTTATCTTAAATAAAATACAAACTCTTAACTCCTCCCATGTCTTCTGCAGGATCTTAGCAGTGTTGAGTATTTCTCTCCCAGCATCCAGCCCCTCCACCCTGTCATCTACGCCACCGCCATTGTTCTTCTTCTGTGCCTGCTTACCATCATCATCAGCTATATCTACCACCACAGGTAACAGTGAACACCTACTTTCCAGTTGTCCTTATTGGATGTATATATTAACATTGAGTACAATGGGGTGTCTGGGTAGCGTAGCAGTCTGTTCCGTTACCTACCAAAACAGGGCTCGCTGGGTTGCATTGCCATGTTACCTCCGGCTTGGTCGGGTGTCCCTACAGACACAATTGGCTGTGTCTGCGGGTGGGAAGCCAGATGTGGGTATGTGTCCTGGTCGCTGCACTAGCGCCTCCTCTGGTCGGTCGGGGCACCTGTTCGGGGGGGGGAGGGGGAACTGAGGGGAATAGCGTGGTCCTCCCACGCGCTACGTCCCCCTGGTGAAACTCCTTCCTTGCTGTCAGGTGAAAAGAAGCGGTTGGCAACTCCACACGTATCGGAGGAGCCCTGCCCGGATCGGCAGATGGGGTGGAGCAGTGACCGGGACGGCTCGGAAGAGTGGGGTAATTGGCCAGATACAATCGGGGAGATAAAGGGAAAGGAAAAAAAAGCCAAACATTGAGTACAATACCATACTTAGACAGAGTCTTACCTTGTATGTATGGATAACACTTCGCAGTAACTGCGGGGAGGGGAACCATCATTACGATGTGTGAGTGATAGTTGAGAGGGAGGTTGAAATCAAACCTCGCACTGCCTCCTTCTCAGCTATAAGAGTGGTAGGCTAAAAACAAGAGATGTTTTTTTTCCCCCCTTTGTATCAGTAGCTAACCATGTCACCATGGGTTAACTCTTGTGTTCTCTGCTTCACCAGGTCTGTCCGTGTTAGCCGCAAGTGTTGGCACATGTTGGTCAACCTCTGCCTCCACATTTTACTCACCTGTGGTGTCTTTGTGGGTGGCATCAATCAGACACGCTACACCAGCGTATGTCAGGCAGTGAGTATAACCCCCATCCCCCATGTCCTTCCGCCATCCACTCCCCACCTCCATCCCCCTTGGTATGCCCGTTTTCCCTCCAAAATTGACAGTCGGCAGTTGGAATTGAATGAGTGGCTCTCGGATGTTTTCAGGATGTTGAAAAAGTCCCTTTTGGCTATGTTAACCCTGATCACAAAACTCTAGGAAGTGAAGGGAGAGTTACAGAGCAAAACGCAGTCGATGGATTTCCACAGCTTGAGGCAATTCTGCCCCCCTACCCCCTATCCGGCTATGCTGTGTTGCACTGAGTCATATTACTTATTCATTCTATTTTGCACAAAGCGCCTGTCTGAATCCGACTTTGACAGATTTTTTTTTTCTGTCAACTTGTAACTCATAGCATTTGCTTTTAATGAGCTGTTAAAATACATTTCGATGGCTTTTCTTTGGAATAAAGATGGAATTTATTACACTTTCTTTTACCATGTAACCGCTTTGGTAGCATTTCTGCTGTTGAATCATATCAGAGAAAAGTGTTCATTTTTTTTGAGCATCATTATTTGATTTAGATTCCACAACATCAGTGTTATTGAGACTGAATGAGGGTTTTACTTCAGAATGCGACGTTTACCAATTAGAATGAAATGTAACATCCTTTTCTAGGTGGGCATCTTGCTGCACTACTCCACCCTAGCTACAGCGTTGTGGGTGGGTGTGACCGCACGAAACATCTATAAACAGGTGACTCGCAAGGCCAAGCGCTATGAAGAGCTCGACGAGCCCCCACCACCACCCAGACCTATGCTCAGGTACGACGCCAACGCTCTTACAGTACAGTGTTCAATCCCTTATGGCCTGATAACACATGGTATTGGCTGAGGTCTTCTAAATCATTTCACTTCAACGATAAAGCAGCCACTAAGTAACTCAATTTTTAACTTTGAATATGTGGTCATGCGGCCTGGTGGCACAGTGGTTAGCGTGGTCGCCTCACAACAAGATGGTCCTGGGTTCGAGCCCCGGGGTAGTCCAACCTTGGGGGTCGTCCCGGGTCGTCCTCTGTTTGGAGTTTGTATGTTCTCCCCGTGTCTGCGTGGGTTTCCTCCGGGTGCTCCGGTTTCCTGCCACAGTCCAAAGACATGTAGGTCAGGTGAATCGGCTGTGCTAGATTGTCCCTAGGTGTGTGTGTGTGTGTGTGTGTGTGTGTGTGTGTGTGTGTGTGTGTGTGTGTGTGTGTTCGGCCGTGTGATGGACTGGCGGCCTGTCCAGCGTGTCTCCCCGCCTGCCGCCCAATGACTGCTGGGATAGGCTCCAGCATCCCCGCTACTCTGAGTTAGGGTAAGCGGTTTGGGTAATGGATGGATTGGATATGTGGTCATGTTTCACTGCCACATGGTGTCAGTGTAGTAGATGCCTGACGTGCCAGTGGCAGTCCATGAACATGCCATGGCCATTTTCACATAATGGAAGAGAGAGACATGGCAGAACTTCCTTTAACATTGCCCATTTTCCTAATAGGTTCTATTTAATTGGCGGAGGGATACCCATCATTGTCTGTGGCATCACTGCAGCAGCCAACATCAAGAACTACGGCAGCCGGACGAATGCACCATAGTAAGTAGTCCCAGCTTAGCTGTCACATTGTATAGAAAGCAATTAAAATCCCTAATACCTGAATATGTGTTCATGGAAATGCTGTCACATTTAATCTCTGCAGCAGTGTTTGTGTATTCAAGAAGCTCTCCTAAGTCTTTCTACATTCTGTCCTCAGGAGAAATTGTTTTTGTTAGTGACAGGCAAGGCTGTTTTGCACATGTGTGTGTGTGTGTGTTTTTTGTAGACAACCCAATAGAGAGGACAGTCATACTCACTTCGAGTGACTGCTGATGATGATGATGGTGTGTGTGTGTGTGTTTGTTACTTCAGTAAATAATACAAATCTTTTGTGAGGGTAGGAACAATTGTGTCCCTATGGCCGACATTTTGGAAGTTATGGTGTTCCCATCTCAACAACCACTGCCAATCTCAACTGCTCGTCTTCACGCTCCACAAAAGAAGCCGTTTACATTAAGTAACGTCATTGACTAATTGATAAATGCAGACCAGTATCCGTCCGAAGTCTTTGCTGTTTGGTATATTTATTGCAAGCAAGATGAATCCAGCCTACATTCTCAAGTGTAATGTAATGGAGCCAAACAAGTTTCCTACAAAGCATTTCCATTTAAACTTATCTCACATGGCTCCAGTATCCAGTCTAGCTTGTAGTTCCTTAAACATTAAGGAACATTATTGAGCTCAAAAGAGTACAATAGAGGGGCATTCGGATAGCGTAGCAGTCTATTCCGTTGCCTACCAACAGGGGGATTGCCGGTTCGAATCCCCGTGTTATCTCCAGCTTGGTTGGGTGTCCCTACAGACAGAATTGGTTGTGTCTGCGGGTAGAAAGCCGGATGTGGGTATATGTCCTGGTCGCTGCACTAGCGCCTCCTCTGGTCAGTCGGGGCGCCTGTTGGGGTGGGGGGGACTGGGGGGAATAGCGTGATCCTCCCATGCGCTATGACCCCCTGGTGAAACTCCTCACTGTCAGGTGAAAAGAAGTGGCTGGTGACTCCACATGTATCGGAGGAGGCATGTGGTAGTCTGCAGCCCTCCCTGGATCGGCAGAGGGGGTGGAGCAGCGACCGGGATGGCTCAGAAAAGTGGGGTAATTGGCCAAGTACAATTGGGAAGAAAAAGGGAGGGGGAGAGTACAATGGAAAGAGAAGATGCAGTAGTGTTTTTTATGATGTTATTATACTATACTGACTGTTGATAAGATATTGTGCTTGATGTCATGTGGGAACTGTAGAATTCTCAGTTGCTGCCAAATGGTGATATCAGTGCATGACTGAAAAATCCTTGTCAGACTCTTGATGTTTTTTGCTATACAGTCTATGAAGTATGAACCTAAGTTGCTCAAAAATCCTGACACTATTACAATCTCTCTCTCTCTGTCTCTCTTGCACCTGTCTAGTTGCTGGATGGCATGGGAGCCGAGCATTGGGGCTTTCTATGGTCCAGTGGGCTTCATCATCTTCGTGGACTGCATGTACTTCCTCAGCATCCTGCTACAGTTGCACCGTCACCCGGAGCGTCGCTATGAACTCAAGGAACCAACTGAGGAGCAGCAGCATTTGCCGTCAACCAGCGGCGATATGGGTGCAGACAGTCCAGCCTCCCACCTCCACCCCCTCACCCTCCAGCTGCAGCCCCATGAGGCCTCTTCTTCCACTGCATCAGCCCCCCATGCTTTGTCCCTGTCAGCACTGGAGAACGAGCACACCTTCGCCGCCCAACTGATGGGCGCAGCGGGGGCACTAGGACTCTATGCGGCCCTCTGGGTGTTCGGTGCCATGGCTGTGTCCCAGGACCACCCCATTGACTTGGCCTTCATCTGCCTGTTTGGCGTGGCTGCACTGGCTCTTGGGGCATTCATGGTGGCACATCATTGTGTCAACAGGCAGGATATGAGACGCTATTGGTACCAGGCTTGTTGCTCTGGGAGACGAGCCTACTCTGCACAAGAAGATGTCTTATTGCCCCCCCCTGGGATAGCAACAGCATCATCTGCAGGATCAGTAGGCAGGGTAAATGGGGAGGCATCCAAGTGTGGCCACAGCAGTGCTGAGTCTTCCTGCACCAATAAGAGTGTCCCCAGCATGCGCAACTCCGGCCAGGGGAGCAAGCTGACCAATCTGCATGCAGAAGCTGCACAATGTAAGTCTGTCACCCTCCCAGTGCAAGCCAACGGGGCAGCCCTTTTGGACAACAGCTTGACCGAACATTCAGTTGACAACGAAATCAAAATGCACGTCTCCCCCACTGAGGTTCAGTTCCGACCCGTGAACAAAAATAACAATCCCACGCCCTCCACCAATGGACACGTGGGCCGGCATCACAAAAACCGGGCGCGAGCTCACCGGGCTAGCAGACTGACCGTGTTACGAGAGTATGCTTATGATGTCCCCACCAGTGTGGACGGCAGTGTGCAGAGTGCGCCACACAGACGGCACCATCATCACGATTTAGCAACACGCAACAGTAGGCGGGCAGCTTACATGGCGTACAGGGAGCGCCATCAGAGTCAGCTGCAGCAGGATAGTAGCGACAGCGCCACCCTGCCCCGGCGAAGCCGCTACACAGATAAGGGAGGGGGTAGCGCCATGGTTAACGGTGCATTGGGTGGAGGAACACAAGCAGGAGAGGTGGTGCTGGTGACTGTGGAGACTGAGTGTGTGGCCCCTGCTGCAGCATCAACCTCAGCAAAAGGTGTTGATGTGACAAAGCAGCCCAGTAACACAGAACTAGAAAGCCAGCCAAAGTCATATGGCCTCAACTTAATCACTCAAAACGGCACACTCAAAGACAACGCACTGCCCATGCCTCTAATTAACACGGACAATACAGCCAGTATTAAGACTGGCTTATGGAAACACGAAACTACCGTGTAGCGACAGTTTCCATGCCAAAGACTGCATAGTGATATTGCTCTCTCCTCTTCAACTGTGAATTTTTTTTTTTTTTGTGGATTGTAAATTTCTCTTGGAAAGAGAGTTCTTCGAAAATAATTATTGGATAAATCGGTGACATTGTTTTGAGTGTGTCACTCAACTGTCTGTGTAGATACACTTTTGTAAATGGTCTATTTTTATATCATTTAATCCCGACTCCGTGACGCCGTTTGAAAGTTTTATACATGAAACTGCATGGTCTGTGCTGTGGTCTAGTGCATATCCTCAGTGGATTTTTTTTTCATTCTCTAGATTGGTCCAACATAATAAACCAAAAGTTTCATTCACCTTTACAAAAAGTTTTTATTCCTCTGGTCATGCCCCCCCCCCCCAATTTCTCCGCTAAGGTCTTTGAAACAAGTGCTAAATTGAGTCACAGCTGCTTTGTTTCCAAAACCTAACATTGCTGACAAGTGTTTATTTGACAAGCCAGTAATTGGGTTCTCCGGTGAACTTCAGGTGGCCTCAGGTTCCTCTCTCCTCCTGGCAAAGCTTCACTTTAATTGCAACTGGCTGTGGCCCTGGGCTGTGTAGGTTTTTTTTTTTTTTTGGTTTTTGTTTTTCTCCTAACCCAGACCGCCAGATTTGAGGGGTTGTCCTGATCATGTCAGACTCGAACTAACTAACTCGCCGCCCAGGCTGTGATTGACAGCTGACTCCAAGGGCAGTCAGTCCGCTATGAGAAGAAATGATAATTAGAGGAGAGCCTCTTTGCCCTTGTGCACCCGGCTCCAGTCTCTCCACAGCAGTGTGCCAGAGCTTCGCTCACGGCTCGACACAGCTCTTGGGGAGGGAGAAAAGAGGCATGGAGTGTGATTTTAACAGCAGAGTAGTGCACCTCTGTTACAATGATGGATTACCATCACCTCTTTATGGTGAACGCTGTGTACTAGTCTTACAGTTATCAATGACCACATGCTTCTGGAAATGAACATTTCAATCCATTCTCTGCATTTGTAGAGTTGGTAGTTGAATTTTAAAGCTGCACCAAGGAGCTTCTCACTGATTATCAGTCTCAGTTTAATTCTGGTGCCTCTATATGACCAACGTAATCAAATGAGCTCATCGGGGATATAAGATATTGCTGTGTAATGACTCAAAATGCTTGTCTCTGGGTCAGATTCCTTGGGGAAAACTGTCACAACGGCACATTACCTCGTCACTGTATGTCTTGCAAACTACTGTTTTTCCAAAACACCACATTTGTCGCTCTTCTCTTCAAAACAAATGCAGCAGGATCGGGTGAATATAGGTCTTTGTGACGAGAAGATGCAAAATGTAGTCGTTCTTCTCTAAAACACTACCGCTCTTGTCCACTGGGGCACTCAAAGTCAATGAAAATCCAAAATTCCTTGTAGCAGCTTTAAGGAAACCATCAAATTATAAATCTGTTACTTTATGCATTCTTTTCAATGTGCTGTTATGTGAAATTCAAAAACTTCACATCTCGGGATCGCCAGTTCGAATCCCCGTGGTACCTCCGGCTTGGTCGGGCATCCCTACAGACACAATTGGCCGTGTCTGCGGGTGGGAAACCAGATGTGGGTATGTGTGATGGTCGCTGCACTAGCGCCTCCTTTGGTCGGTCGGGGCGCCTGTTCAGGGGTGAGGGGGAACTGGGGGGAATAGCGTGATCCTCCCACGCACTACGTCCCCCTGGCAAAACTCCTCACTGTCAGGTGAAAAGAAGCGGCTGGCGACTCCACATGTATCGGAGGAGACATGGTAGTCTGCAGCCCTCCCCTAATTGGCAGAGGGGGTGGAGCAGAGATCGGGATGGCTCGGAAGAGTGGGGTAATTGGCCAAGTACAACAAGGGGGAAAAAAAAACTTACCATCTCATTATTGGGCAGATAAGATCTTTGACATTGGATTTGGGTTTTTGTTTGTTTTTTCTGTTGAGTAAGAGTCCTGTCCAGTGCAGTCACTGGAATGACCGACCTGTTTCCCCTCCAACACCCCACAAGTCAGCCACCTTAAACTTTTCAAGGTCACGATGAAAAGTAGCACTGAATGCTGCAATTAATGGATTATCGGCAGCTGTCACCTGCTGATCGCCCCAGTCACGGAAGACACAGCCAAGAGCCAGTGCAGCATTTGCTCCAATTTTCCATTAAGGGCATATTAATAAAAGGCATATTTCACTCGGGCAGAGATGTATTGCCCAGCCATCTTGGATATGACTAACTGTAATAAGACTTATGAATTATGTATAGTGCTGTTACGCCTTGATTAGCAGCGGCTTCGCTGATTTTCCAAAGTTATGAAAGAGTGAGTTTCAAATAATGGCCGAAGGTTCTTGTAGTGACGTCACTGATTATAAAGTTCACTTCAGCAGACAGGACTACTGTGTGTGTGTGTGTGTGTGTGTGTGTGTGTGTGTGTGTGTGTGTGTGTCCTCGAGACAGGTGTTTTTGCTTTGAGGAGCTGATTAAATAACCTTGAACATCACAGAGACACCTTTGGGAGAAATCAATAACAAATTAAGATGCCCAATTAGGCATTTTGATTTTTCTAAAGTTTTGGAAGTCTTAATAAGGAGGACTCAAGCGTCTCTTGCAATGAATGGACAACCTTGGAGTCAATGCCATTGAGTAATGCCTCCCCAGTTGTACCTGGCCAATCACCCCACTCTTCCGAGCCATCCCGGTTGCTGCTCCACCTCCTCTGCCAATCCAGGGAGGGCTGCAGACAACCACATGCCTCCTCCAATACATGTGGAGTCGCCAGCCGCTTCTTTTCACCTGACCGAGGAGTTTCACCAGGGGGATGTAGTGCTTGGGAGGATCACACTATTCCCCCCAGTTCCCCCTCCCCCCTGAACAGGCTCCCCCGGAATGACCAGAGGAGGCGCTAGTGCATCGACCAGGACACATACCCACATCCGGCTTTCCACCCGTAGACACGGCCAGTTTTGTCTGTAGGGATGCCCTACCAAGCCGGCGGTGACACAGGGATTCGAACCAACGATCCCCATTTGATAGGCAATGGAATAGACTGCTATGCTACCCAGACGCCCCATGTCTCCATATCTTTGGCAGCCGTAAAATGTTTTTTGCATAAAATCAGGGCAGACGGAGTCATGAAACACCCAAAGTGTTTTTGTTAGATGAACGCCAATCCACCTACTACATGGCATGTAAGGATTGCCCCTCGTAGTCCGCCATGTTGTCCCACCTGTTAGTGGGGTCTGTGGTGTGTGGTAGACAGCGGGACGACCACAATCACGCAAGTGATGTGCTGTTTACATTTTTCCATTCACTGCCCAGAGTGCCTGGAGGAGGCATCTGGTTCTGTTGTGGAAGCGTGCCGCTGGAATGAAGATTGATCTCTTGTAGAACGTTAAGCCATCTGTGCAGAACGCAATTAGCTGTCTTTAACTGTCCAGGGGACGTAAAATGCATTACCTGCAGCGCGCTAATCACGCACAAACTTAAGAGACTGACAGGACAAATGAGGCATTGATGGGCGTCCAGGTTTTTGATTTCAGCATCGTGTCAAGCAGCTGTCTGCTGGGATAATTGGTGAAGTGTATGTTGTTGTTTGGATTGCATTAATCTGAAAATAATTGCAGATGAGAGAGAGGCGCAGCAGTAATGCAAGCTATGTGTGAGCGCTGGTCACGGCTTACATACATTGGCGTTCATGCTTTTATGTTTAAAGAATACTTGGATGTTAAACTTGCTTATTTTCTCAGCTACATATTTGGATGGGGCATCCGATGCCCTCCGAGGTCAGGACACCTAGCGCAGCCCCTTTTAAGAAAAACACATGGACAACTTCACCCCTCGATACTTCCATGAGTGAAAAGGCCGAGTTTGAAAATATCGATTTAAAGTAACTAGATTACAATTTTAAAGTAGTTTTGCATTTGATCTTCAACCAAATGCCACATCAGCTTGGTGTCAATGAGCATCCATCCATAACTACTGGAGTGGGTGTCCCTTCACATGGTGGTAAACCTCTAGTAATGTCTGTTTCCATTCAGCCTTACAGAACCCACAGACGTCAGTCAATTTTGACTTCCAGAGATGACCGCTCCATTGTCAAAATCTCGATTTTCAAGATCACAACTTTTCTCGGCCATTCAAGTTCTGCAGAGAACAGAAATTCAACACAGTTAGCATTTACCGTGGCCTTGTTTGGTTGGGAAATAGATTTTTTTTAAAAGTTTCCTAATCACTTTTTTCTTTTTCGCTGCTCTTGATGGTAACTCAAAAAGTGGTTGAGCGTACTTCACACTGAGGATTTATAATCCCACATTACATCTCCCAGACAAGGTAATAGGGCCTCGTACTGCGGTACTTTCTCTTATGGCAGTGAATTGACTGGCTCTGGGAATAGCTGTTTGATCGCCCAGGAGGTTTAATATGAACACGAACGGGATACTGTGCCATCTTATTTCATTCAAAGTGATTACTGGAGTATCCGACAGATGACTTGGCAGAATATCTAAGTGAATGCCATCTTTAAAAAATGGCGGAGAACGACTGAGGTTCTGCTAGTCATGTACCGGAGATCCCAGCTACATACTTTCACCTATCATATCATCTGAGGCCAAGTCCCCGATTTCCTCAGTGTTGACTTTGAAAAACCGACGAGAAGCAGAGGTTCAACAATGCACGTTTATCCGTTGTCTGGGGACACTATCGTGTTGACACTGATGTTGAATCGACTGTTTTGAGAAGCGGAGGTGACGGAAATATTATGGTGGTGATGTTCCGAGACCATGAGAAGTCTCCACACTGAGGGAAAATGTTTGTGAGAATAAAGATGTGTAAGGCTTCAGTGACTGGACACCATCGGAGAGGAGCCCAGTGAGGCCCAGATCATTTACTGATGTCCAGGAGCCAAAGCAGAGGAGGCTTCAGCTGATGGTTTGATAACGGCAGATCTTCTGATTCATATCACATGCTGTGTGCATATGGGCCCGGCAGGAGATAAAACTATGAACAGGTCTATCTATCTTGCTCTATCCATCTCTATCCCTCTATCGCTCTATCCATCTATCTCACTATGTCCTTCTATCTATATCTATCCCTCTAACTAGCTAGCTCCCCCTATCTATCTCTAGCCATTTTTCTATATCTATCTATCTGTCTCTATCCTCTATCATTGTCTCTCTATCTATCTATCTATCTATCTTTCTATATCTATCTCTCTATCTCTATCATTGTTATTGAAATTAGGTAATTATATTTCTTATCGCCCCCCCCGTGTCGTGTCCTACAGTGATTGTATATATTACAGTGATGATATCAAACCATCTGCAGAGCTCCTATCCCAATGCATTGGCGCTCTCCCATCCCTCATTAATGCGTTCAGATTGCCATCCATCTACCTGTGCCAGTCCGTCTGAACAGATTTGGCTCCCGCAATTTGGTCCAGGTGCCCTGTTATTTATAGCCGTCTCAAAAACACCATTAGTCATCGGTCTGTTTTCATTTCTGTGGTTCCATCACTTTCATTTGAGAAAGGAAATGCCGTCTGTAGGAATTCCTTCGTCGGTGTTGCTTGCTAGTTTAATTGCTGTCCAAGTGCATGATCGTCTACATGACTGTGATTTTTAAGGTTTTGGAAAAGTGACCTTTGATTGAAATGTTATTTCTGAGAAGGGGGTTATTCATTTTGTGTGACCTGGCATGACTCAGAGAAGTGATTCTGGCACATGGGCCTGTGGCTAATTCTGCACGTTGTAATGCTGTGGACATTTCTAAAGGAAAACGTGAGCACATTTGTCTGTGGCCTACTTTTGTGCAATAGATTTTTTATTTTTAGACCACACCTCTGCTCTCTTCCAAACTGATATCATGGAAGACACGCAGTAGATGTGGGGACCACAACAATCCCAAGTCTTTTACACCATATCTGATCAGAAATTCAGTGATCCTCACGGGGAGCTGAATCGCTGTAGCAGCTGCAAGGAAGATAAACAGATGAATTTTAAAAAGAAAATGAAATAAGCTCAAAATGAACATAAAAGGACCGGTTTGAATCCCCATGTTACCTCTGGCTTGGTCGGGCGTCACCACAGACACAATTGGCCGTGTCTGCGGGAAGGAAGCCGGATGTGGGTATGTGTCCTGGTCGCTGCACTAGCTCCTCCTCTGGTCGGTCGGGGCGCCTGTTGGGGGGAGGGGGAACTGGGGGGAATAGCGTGATCCTCCCACGCGCTACATCCCCCTGGCGAAACTCCTCACTGTCAGGTGAAAAGAAACAGCTGGTGACTCCACATGTATCGGAGGAGGCATGTGGTAGTCTGCAGCCCTCCCCAGATTGGCAGAGGGGGTGGAGCAGTGACCGGGACAGCTCGGAAGAGTGGGTACAGAAGAGTGGGATGGGTACAGTTGGGGAGAAAAGGGTGGGGATTCCCCCCTTATCTCCCCAATTGTACCTCCCCCAATTGTCCCCAAAGATGTAACCCTGTCTTTCAGGCGGTGAGCCCCAGTAAGGTCTCTGCGTTGTGTTAGGTGATGTGTGTACCAGGGCCGGGAAGACAGACAGGGAACAGGACTCCAGGCGGCAGTTGAGGCAGAACAGATCGCTCTCATTTATTTATACCCCAAAAAAGAATATAAAAGGTGGTAAAAAGAGATTTTAGTATAATTTTAAGTGACAAACGTCGGAGGCTGTTGGCAGAATAAAACCTGTGAGCAAATGTGGATGATTAAACATAAGAATTAAAAACTGGACCATCAACAAACACACAAGTCCTGTAAATTGTGAGGTGGGGTGGGGGATCCATAGATTGGACTTGTTTTTCCAGCACATCCCACAGATGCTCGATTGGATTGAGATCTTGGGAATTTGGAGGCCAAGGCAACATCTTGAACTGTCATATTCCTCAAACCATTCCTGAACAATGTGTGCAGTGTGGCAGGCTGAAAGAGGCCACTGCCATCAGGGAATACCATTGCCATGAAGGGGTGTACCTGGTCTGCAACGATGTTTAGGTAGGTGGTAAGTGTCAAAGTAACATCCACATGAATACCAGGACCCAAGGTTTCCCAGCAGAACATTGCCCAGAGCATCACACTGCCTCCACCGGCTTGCCTTCTTCCTATTGTGCATCCTGGTGCCATCTCTTCCACAGGTAAACGACGCACACACACACACACACACCCGGCTGTCCACATAATGTAAAAGAAAATGTGATTCATCAGGGCAGGCTACCTTCTTCCATTGCTCCGTGGTCCAGTTCTGATGCTAACGTGCCCATTGTAGGCACTTTCAGCGGTGGACAGGGGTCATCATGAGTACACTGACCGGTCTGCAGCTACACAGCCCCATACACAGCAAGCTGTGATGCACTATGTGTTGTGACACCTGTCTATCATAGCCAGCATGAACTTTTTCAGCAATTTGAGTGACAGTTGTTCTTCTGAGGGATCTTATCAGACAAGCTAGTCTTCACTCCCCAGATGCATCAATAAACCTTGGGCGCTCATGACCCTGCCGCCGGTTCACTAGTTGTCCTTCCTTGGACCACTTTTGGCAGGCACTGACCACTGCATACCAGCAACACCCTACAAGACCTGTTGTTTTGGAGATGCTCTGACCCAGTTGTCTAGCCATCACAATTTGGCCCTTGTCAAAGTCACTCAGATCCTTATGCTTGCCCATTTTTCCTACTTCCAACACATCAACTTCAAGAACTGATTGTTCAGTCGCTGGCTTATATGTATATCCCACCCCTTGACAGGTGCCATTGTAAAGAGATAATGTCCTTCCTTACCCATCAGTGGTTTTAATGTTTTGGCTGAACAGTGTATGTGCAATTTTCTCTCAATATGCACTCACTGAGCACTTTATTAGGAACACTTGTACACCTACTTATCCATGCAAGTATCTAATCAGCCAATCGTGTGGCAGCAGTGCAATGTGTAAAATCATGCTGATAAGGGTCAGGAGCTTCTGCTGATGTTCACATCAACCAACAGAATGGGGCAAAAATGTGATCTCAGTAAAATTCGACAGTGGCATGATTGGTGTTGCCAGGAGGGCTAATTTGAGTGTTTTTATACCTGCTGATCTCCTGGGATTTTCACACACAACAGCCTCTAGAGTTTACTCAAAATGGTGTGAAAAAAAAACCCAAGCAGAAACAGAAAGCTGAGGATGCAGTGGTAGATGGTAGGGTTGGAATTTGGCTCCAACAGCATGAAACCATGGACCCAACCTGCATTGCGTCAACAGTCCAGGCTGGTGGTGGTGGACTAATGGTGTGGGGAATGTTTTCTGGGTCCGTTAATACCAATCAATCATCACTTGAAATGCCACAGCCTATTTGAGTATTCTTGCTGACCATGAGCATCCCTTCATGGCCCAATTTACCCATGTTCTAATGGCTACTTCCAGTATGATAGTGCACCATGTCACAAGGCAAAAGTTGTCTCAAAGTGGTTTCATGAAAATGACAATGAGCACAGTGTTCTTCAGTGGCTTTCCCAGTCACTGGATCTGAATCCAATGGAAAATCTTTGGGGTGTGGAAGAACGGGAGATTCGCAACATGAATGTGCAGCTGACAAATCTGCAGAAATTACACGATGCAATCATGTCAACATGGACCAGAATATTAAAGGAATGTTTCCAACATCTTGTGGAATCCATGCCACAAAGAACCGAGGCTGTTTTGAGAGCAAAGGGAGGCCCTACCCACACTACAATATGGTGTTCCTAATAAAGTGCTCAGTGAGTGAATATTTATTGGATGAAACCGGGACAAAAACGCAACATTTAAAACCTGCAACCACCGTACCACATCACAACATTCATTGCATGTGCTGAAGGATACTTTTAGTCTTATAACCCCCCGCCCCAAAAAAAAATCATGTCACTTACATAGACTTACACAATCACACACAATTGGCCGGCATTATCTCTATCACCCTGAGGCTCATCCAATTGTTGGCACCATGTGCTAAAAATGAAGTGAAGACGGGATGCGAGTCACTGACAAAACTAAACATGAGAGCAATAACTGGGGAAAACTTGGGCCATGCCACACCTATGACAATCTCCTGCTGGTGTAACGCCATTTTAGGGGTTTGAAAAAGCTAAATTTCAGGAAGGGGGTGCCTTTAATTTCAGCGTATTTGTGCAACTTCTGCTATTACACAGGGTTGGCCCATGAGAGAACGGTCCCATACGTGACAATAAAAAAGATGTTTATTGAACACTGGGCTTGCAGGACATAAGGGAGGTATGCAACATTAACATCAGGCTGTGCATCATCAGCAGTCTGCACCGAGCGGAGTTCCCTTAGTTTGCACTGATTTGACTTGACATCCCCTGACTTTGGTTGCACTGATTATGACTTGCAAATGCATTCTGACCCACCGCTCACACCTCCTGAAGAATCACGGTGTCACTAGAAAGCTGCTTAGATGCTCTACGTTACTTGTTGCTGTTCATATACATGTTAAAATCCATGTCAGTAATGTGGAATATAATGGCATCAACCGTACCTCAAGCATCAATATTCAAAAGATAAACATGACCTGCTATACATGTATTTTTGTGACCCTGGGTAAAGGGCTGAACAAATAATGGCCGCTTTCTCCAAAAGTCCCCCCTGAGATCATTAGAAGATAGATAAAAGTAATTTTGAGGAGTGTCAGAATCAAGCCAGCTGTTTTCTGTGTCGACAATTATTTTAATAAATCTGTTCACTGTATTTAAATAAAAGAGGAAAGATTATTAACCAGGATTTAACCTTAGAAAATATATTATCTTCCAAAAAACTCTATTTCTTGTCTTGGTTTGCTGTCGTCAGTGTACATACACGCAGACAAAGTAGGCATAAATCACTAACCCATGGCGTGAGTCTGTCCATTCATTCTTCCTTTGTAGGGAAAGGTTTGTCTATGACGCTCAGCTCAACCTTTAGAGAAAGAAACAAAAGGAGGAAAATGGAGTGGATTTGGAGGGGACGAACCAAATTCTCATCTATAAACAGAAAACATTATCATTCAAATAAAATTTTAAAAAAGTTTGCAGTGTATTGAAAACAAACTCTCTTCGGAAGAAAGTGAGCGGTTTTTTTCTTCTTTAACCTTTTTCAGGTGTTGATGTCACTCCCCCTCCTCTTCCTCCCCCTCTTCCTCCCCCTCTTCCTCCCCCTCTTCCTCTTCTTCCATCCATCCGAGGCGACAATCGACGCTGACGGAGCCGCAGAGACGGATGTCCCGGTGACCGAGACGGTATCGACGGAAAAGCCCCAGACTTGGAGCGCCATGGACGCCAAGAAAGTGGAGACGATCTCCGCCAGGGTGGATGCGGCAGTAGACTCCTCACCTGGGGGTAGGACAAGTGCTTTCGCTAGTTGGGTGTCTCTTCCCTGGCTGGAATTAACTACTGTTGTTGGTTGGCTAACTTTGCATGATGGCTTAGCTAATCAAGACCGAGTTAGTGTCACTTATGAACTTTTGCCTTCTGTTTGAAAGAATGTTAATCACGAATCAGTTTTTTACCATTGTCGTGTTATTTTCTGCCGCTTGGGTTAATTGAAGCCCTCACGACCCATTTTGAGTTTTCGCCTAAATTGGTTGACTAACATCGCATTTACCGTCCGTTGTGGCACGTAATGACACGTTTTGCATCCCTTGTAGAATATGTATCCCTTGTATTCAGTTAAAGCAGATTCTGGTGTAAGCGTTACCATTTCACGCAAGGAAATGAGAGACGGCGACGTGTTGACTTCCCAATTGATTGTTTTACTATTTTAAGGCTGTCAACAGTTAAAAATGTATGAAGCAAAATCAATGCTTCATTTCCCCCTCTGCACCAAGGCACATTGAGCGCATAACCGTCAATATGGCGTGTAAATCACGTTGTTAGGATGGGCATATCTTAACTTTGTGTTATCCATAGCACTGAAATGAAGACGTCTTCTCCCAAGCAAAGACAATTTACAAAAAAAAATGAAGACCGAGGTAATCGTTTCTTTCAGATACCTAATCCACAAGGGATACAAAATTTGGCCCAACAGGCAGCTTGAGCTCAAAACCGATTATATATATATATATATATATATATATATATATATATATATATATATATATATATATATATGTCTTGATATCAGCTCTTTGTCATCTACACTTTGCGTGGTTGGACATTTTTAATACTCTTTTATTTGGAGTTAATTAGTGCACTGCAGTAATACAGTATCATCACCCAGACTGCAGAAAAGAGACCACAGGTTGCAGTGCATCAGAGTTTGGCTGGCTTCCAGAGTGATGATCAGTCCATTTTATACTATAGGTTTCCCTCAGGTCCCGCATTGCTCTTCTCTAAGCTCCAGCAGCAGTTAACCACTAATTATTCCCAGCTAAGGTCAATGTTTGCGCTTCTAATTGACCTCTAATGATCCGTGGGAAGAGCAGGAATAACGCTATCTCGGTTTCCAACTGCTTTGAGTGGAAGAGTGAAATTAAAGTTTTAACTCTCACAGACACTAACTACTTCAATAGTTTTCAAGAGAATTTCTTTCCCCATTAAGCCGCAGTGTGAGGGATACCAGATGGATCTTCTCCAACTGTTAAAAACACTTGCTTTGACTGATGAAACCCATCTCTTGCATAATAAAAACAAAATGAGAATGCACCCTGCATTGGAGAAATAAACTGGCAATGCAAGATTCCTGAAGGGAATGATTAAGCATGTACAATGATCTACCAGACCATACAAAAGGTACTGGTAAAAACAAATAAAAAAAAATCAGATTTTAGCTGATTTTTTTCCCCCCTAACTTATTATGTTGACTAAACTTTCAGGTATCACATTGCCGATGGAGTTACTGCTGATAGCCTAGTTGTTATCTGGCCAAAAGGTGTTTTGGATTGTGTTGAATCTAGTTCATACACCTGCACTGGACTCAATATGGGTTTAGATTCAGAAAATGTTTGATTTCACTGTAATGCACATAAGCAAAGTGGTGGTGAGTGAAGAGCGGCAGTCACATCAAACTTGGTCGTGCTTCATGTGGCAGGGATTTCATTCACTCTAAGGGACTCATGCTAGGGTAGTCGAGCCTTGTGTTTTGCATTACTGAAACCACTTATTCTTGTTGAGGGAGTAGAACGGAGCCTGAGTCATGTCGCTGTGACTGTTTTGTCCCCCCCCCCCCATTTTCTCTCCGCCTCTTTGGTCTCCGTTCAACTACCGTCTCTCTCAAGTTTTCCTCTCTCTCTCCGCAGCCCCTTTCCTCTCCGCTGTGTATTACCATTATGGTCAACCTCAAGGGAAATCTTGGAGAGGAGGTATCCCCTAGTAAAATGTTATATACACCCAGCCATGTGAGTCCAACCCTCCCTTGAGATGCTTCCCGGGTGCAGTGATTCTTTGCATCAGTGCCTTTGAGCTATCTCAGAATACCAATGCAACTTTTGTCTGGTTCCTGCTCAGGGATCCCACAGGCGTTGTCCTGTTCTTCATTTTAAGCTTCAGAAAAAAATGTGAGGGATAAAGTTTGGGCCCTGCTTTCAGCACCATGGCTAGCTCTGTAAATTGCTATTTGTATAGCTAGATGCAATAAGAGTAAGCTATGACTGTCTTGGACTTTTCATGATGAATGCATTAATGGGATTCGCAAACTGTCGACGCTAACTGTGCATCATATTATATGTTCAGATAGTAATACTGCTAAAAAAAAGCAAGTCATAATCACTACATCATGAATTCTGTTTCCTTTTACTCAAATTAGAAATTAAGGTCACAATCTTGGTGTTTAGTACACTATGTATTTATTTAGCAGTGATCATCTTACAAGAAAACAAGTCCATAAGCCAAACGTGATGGAGATGACTGTACTCAGGAAGAGCTGACTCGGGGCTGTGAGATATCTGTAATCTGCTCACATCATTGGGGGAATTTTTAAAGTGCAAGCATATGGTGAGGAGTTAGGGGGTCTTGTCACATATTAACACTTTCTCCACGGCAGTCCCAAAACAAATCTGTTGCATATGCATCACCTTACACGTTGTGCTGTGGGCCAGCTTGACCTTTCTGCAATAATCAGTGATTTAGTGCACCAGCGATGACACCGACTGAATGGGAAATACATAGAAAGTGATGTGATTTGGTCTTGATCGAACCAAATGGTCCCAGCTCCAACATTTGTAGTATTTATAAATGTAAATATTCTTTCTCCAAATTATGAGATTAGATACCCTGTATTTGATAGTTATGGCATATTGTCATTCAGTTTTTTCTTTTTTCTTTCCGCTTGTGCTGAACGACCGATTATTCCTTACTCTTAGTTTGTCTGAGAAATCAAAGTGTGAACATAATCCCGTATATTAGTGTAAAATTGAAATTCACAAAAAAGAGCTTTTACTGATAATTCAAGAGACAATGGAAAATTAGATTTTCAGTGGTTTTTTTTTTAAAACTGTTCATTCAACACTGACAATGTAAAAAAAAGTACAAAATTATCGATCTGATCCTATATACCATTTGTCACTTGTGATGCGATTGCTCATATTTTGAGAGTTTCCGTTGACATTTGGGCATATTTCAAGAAGAAAAGTCATTTTTTTTACGGCTGTGTAGTGCACAAACTAACCCAGCCAGACATATTTTGAAATGTTAACGGGGAAATGTCAAGTGGATCGTTGTTTTTTTTTTTGTCTTCTGCTCTTTGATTGTAGCTCGGAGCTTGTGTGGCATTGAGATGTGACCACGTGAGGTGCATATGCAGCTGTCTTTGAAAAAGTCCTGGTAGCTATCAGGCTGGCCTCTGTAGCCCACAAAGTAGTTGAGGTAGATATGAAGAGACTGTTCCAGATCTGTCAGACAATGGTACAGTAGATTTTCAGTTTTCAGAGGACGTCTTTGGCAGCATGGAACACCGGATCAGTGATCTGAAGTTTCTTCCATCTTTGGGGCTGCAAAAGATGTGTGTACAGAGACTTGTTATGAGCGTTATTCACTATGTGGATTGTACGGAGTGTTATGAAGCATGGGTGAGCTGGATATGGAGTAAATTGATCAATAAATGAGCGCGTCAAAAGGAAACATTTGCAATTGGCATTTGTAAGTGTATGTGATAACTGTCTTCAGGTGAAGCAGTATTATGTGTAATTTATGATTGTCAAAAAAATCTCATCTATTTGGGAAGAACTGATTTAATCTGATATTTGCCTAGCAGGTAGCATTGTCACCAATGGCACTTGGTTTAAAGTAAATTATTTTATATTTTTATACACACACACACACACACACGCACACACACACATATATATATATTTTTTTTCCCCCCAGTTGTACCCGGCCAATTCCCCACTCTTCCGAGCTGTCCCGGTCGCTGCCCCAGCCCCTCTGCCGATCCAGGGAGGGCTGCAGACTACCACATGCCTCCTCTGATACATGTGGAGTCGCCAGCAACTTCTTTTCACCTGGCAGTGAGAAGTTTCGCCAGGGGAACATCGCACGTGGGAGGATCACACTATTCCCCCCACTCCCTCCCCCCCCCCAAACAGGCGCCCCGACCGATCAGAGGAGGCACAAGTGCAGCGACCAGGAGACATGCCCACATCCAGCTTCCCGCTATGCTACCCAGATGCCCTGCTTTAAAGCGGATTTTGTCTGAATTTGTGCCCAAACATTGTGTAGTGTTTAGTATACTGGCTTTGGAGCCATATGTGTTACTATTGAATTTGGATGAAATCCTGTAAAGAAATTCTCTGGGGGGCGAGGGAGGGGGGGCAAATTATTTTTGTCAATTGCTAACGTTATTGAGTACCTTGATATTCATATCTTAGGTTCTCTGTGTTATAGTGCTGCTGGTTGCTTGATCAAATTTTCAAGGACTTGTCAACCTACAAAGGTTCCCCATTATAGCATCTAAATGGAAATCCGTCGGTGATATCTGAATCTGTTAAACGACGCACGGTTAAGGCAGTTTGTGTAATCATTTGTCATCCTTTGCACATCTCATTTGGATGAACACCATGACATGGCCGCTGCTGTAATGTTAACTCCTCTCCATCAACAGCACACCACAGAAAATGTCTGTGAACCTTCATAAAATTGTTTGATCACCTGTGCACTTTCCATCGAGCCCTCCATATGTAAAAAGCTGCCCTCAGTCAAAGCCTGGATTAATTGCACCAGAGGACTTCCCAATTCATCTGCCGGTCACCCTCCGGCAGATTTTGTTTGCTTTGGATCCAGCCTTTGTTTTTCCCATCGGGAGACTGGGTGGGGAGCATCTGCTAGCATAGACCATCTGCCTTGGGACCCAGGCCAGAGATGAACGAGCGGAGGAAAAGTGGAAAGAAAAAGGGCGAGATAAAGACAGGGAAGAGAGAGGAAGTAATAGACAAAGAGAGGAAGCGACATCATTATAAGGAAAGAGAAGGATTGACCGCGGGCCCGAGTAGAAGGAGGACAAATATCATTGTGGTCAGAGAGCTGTGGCTATAACTGTAGGGAGTGGGCAACAGAAGGCATTTGTTTTTCATCGCCGAAGGCCAGAAGGAGAAGTGGACCGTCTTTCATGTTTATATTTCCACCCGGCGGCTTGTTTACGCCACGCGTTCACTCCATTTGATTTCCCTGGATGGAGTGCCAAACAGTTGATGCCAACTGGGTGGCAAAGCTTGACTTCAGACCGCAAACAACTTTCTTTCTTTGTGCCGAGGTTGAGTCTAGGCTTTGTGGTTGTTTGGAGAATCCGAATTGGGGATGAAGGCAAATTTTGAGGAATTCCCTTGCTCATTCACCAACATATTAAACAAAAAGCCGTATGTTGCTTATGACATAACATTTATCATTTTGTTTTGTGCTGTCTTTTTCCCCTCTTCTATAAGCTTATAAGCAGACTACGTCTTTCTTTTTTTTTTTTTTTTTAACTTTTCCCCCCTTTTCTCCCCAGTTGTATCCGGCCAATTGCCCCATTCTGCTAAGCCATCCCAGTCACTGCTCCACCCCCTCTGCCGATCCGGGGAGGGCTGCAGACTACCACATGCTTCCTCCCATACATATGGCATCACCAGCCGCTTCTTTTCACCTGACAGTGAGGAGTTTTGCCAGGGGGACATAGCGTGTGGGAGGAACACGCTATCCCCCCCAGTTCCCCCTCTCCCCTAAACAGGCACCCCTACCGACTAGAGGAGGCGCTAGTGCCTTGACCAGGACACATACCCACATCCAGCTTCCCACCCGCAGACACGGCCAACTGTGTCTCTAGGGACGCCCAACCGAGCCAGAGGGAACATGGGGATTCGAACCGGCGATTAACGTGTTGGTAGGCGACGGAATAGCTCGCTATGCTACCTGGATGCCCCAGACTTCCTCTTTAACATAAGTAGTGCTCTCATGTTGGAAAATGATTTCAGTAAAAACTTTAAAAATGGCACATAGGCATGGTGATAAAAAAAAAAAAATCATAGGCCTACAATTTTTTTTATTTGATATACTTTTTTATAGATCAATGTTTAATTTAATTGATTAGATTAATCATTAACAGCCCTGATTGTAATACTTAGTACACCCACAAACAACAGTCTCTTATGTTCTGTTTTTGAATTGGGAGTATGTTCGCTTCACAAAAGAACATGTATTCTGACCTAATTTGTTGTTGTTGCTTTCAGAGCTGAAATTCAGCAGTGCTCCCCCGTAGTCATTTTAATCTGGATGTCTTCATAGATGTTCAGTCACCCGTACCTGCTTGACATTCTGATGGCGAACAAGTTCCGGCAAATTAATGTCATTAATTAAATTCATATCATATTAATATTAATATAATATCAGGTGTCACATGGAGAATAGCATGAATAATGTGAGGTCAAGGCACCAAGTTGAGATGACTGGCCTGTCAAGAACGTTACTGTATTTTTCAGAAACACAGACCAGAAAGAGAGAAATTCAAGTTGGCCTTATAAAATTTTTACCATTTTTGTAAAACATTCAGCCATTTTTAGACGAATTAAGCCAGCGGTTGTCAATCTGGTCCCCAGATTTCTAATTGGGTGGTTAACCACATTCACCTGTTGTTCCAGTTACTCCTGTCTCCCAGTCGGCTTTGTGCATAACTGTAGTCCACTGACTTCCGGTTTCTCCTGCAGTGGTCAGACCAGTTTCCTGTTTGTTGGCGTGTGCTCTTGACAATGGCATATTTTTCGCGATGCTTGCAAGATTTACCATGGATAAATGTTAACGATGTGCACAGAACTGTCAACAAACTTTCACCTGCACCTACCAGCAAACATGAAAAGTTGCAAGTTGTACATATCAAGTTACGTCCACAATTATGAGGATGAGGATACTCATCCTCATAATTGTGGACGAGGATGAGGATATCATATTATATGAGGATGCTAGTAGGTGCAGGTGAAAGTTTGTCGACAGTTCTGTGCATGTCTTTGACATTTATCCATGGTAACCAGCTCACTCATTGTAAGCTGCTCTGAACAAGAGAGTTCACTAAACACCTCAAACGTTATGTAGTGGAATAAAAGAGAAAAAAAAAAACAGTTAAACTTTTTTTGGGGTGGTATGGTGGCCCAGTGTTTATCACTGTCCATCCAGTATCCAAGCCGCTTATCCCCAATTGGGGTCACGGGATGCTGGAGCCTATCCCAGCAGTCATTGGGCTGCAGGTGGGAAGACACCCAGGACAGGCTGCCAGTCCATCACAGGGCCTATCAACGCCAACATAATATCTAATCTCAATAGGCAGAAAATAAGGTAGTGAGATAGCGCCATGAATATACTATACTGGGGCAGCACGGCAGCCCAGTGGTTAGCACTGTTGCCTCACAGCAAGAAGGTCCTGGATTTGAACCCCGTGTCGGTGAGGGTTTCCTCCGGGTGCTCCGGTTTCCTCCCACCATCAAAAAGACATGCATGTTAGGGTTAATACTCCTGTCTGTTGCCCCTGAGCAAGGCAGAAGAACTGGGTGCTGCAGCTGCCCACTGCTCCTATACAATAGGATGGGTTAAATGCAGAGAACAAATTTCATTGTAACCTATACAATAACAAAATAAAGTGGCTTTGGCTTTTTTGTGCTGCTTAAAGGACCTTAAATACTTAATGCAATAGTAACATTAAGATATCCTTCTCAGCATTGTGGCTTATTACTCTGCATGACTTTAATCGTATATTCCTGTGTCATAGTTTTAATCTGAGTGTTACAAGTCACACGCTGAAGAAGGGGTAGATACAGTAGACAATGATGGATGACATCTTTTCTCCATAGACCGTCAGTTCAGATGAGGGACAACTCTACAGAGAACCTTTTTCAAGGAAAAAAAAAAGGAAGAAACCTCAGGAAGAGGTGAAGAGGGGTCCCTCTTCTAGGATGGATAGGTGTGCAGTTGATGCCGGGTGGGCAAGGTTGATGGTGGGGTAACAGATTTAGAAATAAAATACTTAGATTTAATGATGACAAAACAAGGCAAAAGGAAAAGTGGATGGTGGGATAGCGAGCGCAGCGGTTTTTGCTGTACGTCGCTTTTGTCTGCACCTCGTTGTGTTGTGAAATGTTATTTCTTGCATTGTGTTGTCTTGTATATTCTATAGCGTTATATATCATACACATTGTATATTGTCAATATACAATATAAGAGTTCTGAGTCGAGCATTCATAAAAATAACTGTATAGCTGAGTTATATGCATATTTTCAGCAAAAGAAAAAACCCACTATGATTTTAATGTAAAACGATGTATTTATATAGATCCAAAGTTTGGTATAAGGTCTGGCTCCTCTTCGATTTCAAGAAGAAAGTATTTCACCACATTTCATGCTGATGCCGTTACATAAGCAGAGAAAAAGCCCATCAGTTTAAAATAAGCCTCGGCTGTAAAATCCAAACTTCATCAAACTTGCCAAACTAACTTGGACCGATAGACATCGCTGTCCTCACAACTCGTCCATTTTCACCCCACAGTAACTTTAATATCATACTGAACCCAGCTGAGAATGAGCTCGGAATATTCTAGAAAATGTTTCAAATTAATGTGAAATTGGTAAAAGTGGACTCTCTCACTCACTCACTCACTCACTCACTCACTCACACACCTCCCACAAAGTTCTGATCTATTTCAAGATGTTGACATTTAATTTCTGTAATCTAATTCAGTCCTCGCTTAGCTTGTCATTTTGATTTTTTTCCCCTCTTTGTTTCTTCCTTTTGTTTTATTTTGAACTTGAGATATTTTTATAATACCCTTGGGGCTTTTTACTTAAGCCTCACAAAGTAGTCATTTGCTTTTTTGCATCATATTTATTCATAGCAGTTAGGACTGTAGACGGGAACATATTTTGCAATCATGAGTTTGGTTCCGGCCTTTGACACCCGACCCAACTATATGCGTACACACACACACACACACACACACACACACACACACACACACACACACACACACACACACACACTGGCAACTGCTTTTGAAAGGAATAAAAATAAAATTATAGCCTAAAAGTGTTTTAAGATATGCACAGAGGCAGTCTGAAGGGTTTATTTTGAAAAGGATGGACCCATCACAGCATTCCCAGATAAAATGATGTCATACAGGCCATATGTGGAGTCCGGTCGGCATGCTGCATGAGTGGCCAACTGGAGCAGCCTTCTGTCTTTCAACTGGTCCCAGTGGCGGACCCAAAATCCGATCCAATTCCGTACTTGAGTGACTCTGAAAGTCCATATTCTCACTGGTCTCCAGCTTGCCAGTCTGCGTAGGCTTCATCAACTCAATCACACGACTGGGTACAGTAAAATAACTAGGCTGATAATGGACCGGGTAAAGGGAATTAAATTTCTTATGCTGTTGTTGAATAGTAATGAATCACTGTCACCGTTGGCCTTGGTCTTGTGTTTTGGATGAATGCCCACTTTACATTATTTTGTAGCTCATGATTTCACTGTGCAGTGGTTAGCGTGGTCGGCTCACAGCAAGAAGGTCCTGGGTTCAAGCCCCAGGGTAGTCCAACCTTGGTGGGTCATCCCGGGTCATCCCCTGTGTGGAGTTTGCATGTTCTCCCCATGTCTGCGTGGGTTTCCTCCGGGGGCTCCGGTTTCCTCCCACAGTCCAAAGACATGTAGGTCAGGTGAACTGGCTGTACTAAATTGTCCCTAGGTATGAAGGGTGTGTGTATGACCTGTCCAGGGTGTCTCTCCGCCTGCCACCCAATGACAGCAGGAATAGGCTCCAGCATCCCCGCGACCCTGAGAGCAGGGTAAGCGGTTCAGATATTGGATGGATGGATGGATATTTGATTTTTTCTTTGTCACTAAATACACTGTCAAATAACTTTCAACCTAGGAATTCTCTGAATCCACCTGTGTTTTATGTAGTGTGCAAGACTGGCGCCAAGTGGTTGAATGGAGGAAGTGATCCTGTTGCGAAAGAGAAAAGTCACCCATTTACTGGATGGGAGAACTACAATCCATTGCCTATTCATATTTCTCTTGATTTTTACCAGTGTAGATTGTATTTGTCTCAAAACCTCTGGTTTTTTTTGGTTTTTTTTAAGCTGTTGGATCTCTCATCTCCAGATGAGATGAAATGCAGTAAAATGTGTCTTCTCATTGCACTCGGGTGTACCTTGCCCAGACCTAAAGAGTGAAGGAGTCGGTTCTGTTTTGAGTGGTGACCTTGGACTTCAGGTGAGGCAATTGATTCACATGACACAGGCCTCCCTCACTTCTGTTTTTGTTAAATCTTGAGACCGCATCCCGTCATAAAACCAGAGCCAGAACTTGACATGGAGAATAAAGGGCTGTGGCTGATTTACACTTCGCTTCTGTTTTAAAGTGGCTACTTTGACAGAAATGTACCTTTTTAAAGGTGCTTTTTCTTTTAAATTCATAGTATTTTGTTCTTTGATTTTAATGACAGTTTTAGTCTTTATTAGATTGGACCATTAGCTCTGTCCATAAAATCAATCCCTTCCCAGCAGGCGAGCTGGGTTTGAATCTCGTGTGAACATACTTAGGAGTTTTAGCTTGACAGGCTAGATGGCCGTCTCTCACTCAAGAGATCGCTAGTTCAAATCCCCACACTGACACCAGGCAGCCCAGTGGTTGGCACTGTTGCCTCACAGTGAGAAGGTCCTGGGTTTGAACCCCAGGCTATCCCAGGTCCTTTCTGTGTGGAGTTTGCATGTTCTCCCTGTGTCTGTGTGGGTTTCGTCCGGGCGCTCCGGTTTCCTCCCACCATCAGAAAGACATGCATGTTAGGGTTAATACTCCTGCCTGTTCCCCTGAGCAAGGCTATGGAAAGAAGAACTGGAGTTGGTCCCCGGGTGCTGCACTGCGGCTGCCCACTGCTCCTATACCATAGGATGGGTTAAATGCAGAGGATAAATTTCATTGTATGCTTGCTTACAATAAATAAAATGTCTTCCTGTCTTCGGTTGAGGTGGACGGGGAATATAGAGCAAAGAGAGGAGAGGAAAGATGCTGCAAAGCTTCTGCACTGGCACCCTGCGATCAGGGCTGAACCTGCTCGGTACGTCCTCATCTGGCAGGGTTATTGGGAGGCATTTTCACAAATACTTGTTATATTTGATGTACATTATGTAAACGTAGTAATTAGTACATGCTAAATTGGTTGTAAAAGTCTAATCAAACTGAGCAGCGGCAGCGGTCACATGATTTCCCGACCTTTGGCTTGGTCAGTGTTAATTATGACGTTCTGGTGGGGAAAAGAGTAACCTTTGTTGGATGAGCTGAAAGAGTGACCCCCCCCCCAAGTGAAATGAAAGTGACCTTACAACACAAACTGCAAAAAGGTTTTTTTTTAAATTATTATTATCATATTTCCCGCTACCACGGTGACACGGGTCCTACGTCCCTTCAGCTTATGGTATCACCATACATTGTCTTTGTAAGGGCGGCCCGATAAAAGCGCCACCGTTATCTTCGGATAGCAGGAACCACGGCTGAATAATTTATGGAGCCATTCCAACACATCGACTCAGGAAATGACACACACCCACAGAGGGCATGGGAGTGGGAAAAGGTTTCACGTTTTACACTGGAGGTGTGTGTGTGTGTGTGTGTGTGTGTGTGTATCTGGAAGTATGTGCATATGTTTCTCGGTCGTGGTCCATTGTGCGCACACCTCACTCCTCCCTCAGCATGTGTTTACTTGTCTCATCCATTTTCCCCCCGTGTGTGCGTGTGTACTTTTTGGGGTGTAAAGCTGGCCTTAATGCCACACTCCATTTACCAGGTAAAGTAGACGGTGGGTGGGAGAAAAAAAAAGAAAAAAGGACCAGGCAAACATGAACTGACAGACTGCAATATTCACTTTAATTATGCTGACTTGCCATCTCCCAAGAGCACCGTCAACTACCCATTAAAAAGTGCTGAACTCGAATTCATATAATAATTAATACTGGTGTGTAATTAAAGCGTGATAATGAGAAAATGCCATGATTGACACCTAAATGTATTGGCACGGTTGTTAGTTGGATACTGCAGTGCATTTTTCATTACTTCGCATTAACCTATCGATTAACCTTGTCAACAGGCTAAGCTACTTGTGTTTTAATTTGAGTAAACCATTTTCCGGACTTTTAGGGCCACTTTTGTTCAAAATGTAAAAAGCAAAAAAAAAAAAAGAAGAAGTGGGATTATTTTTAAACGCCAAACTTGGAGGTTCTTTTAATACAAGGGTGTGTTTATGAAATTTGAACCACGTGTTAATTTATCTCCCCTGAATTTGACACCGACCTCGGCTCTCCTGTCCGTGAGCACTGTATGATCTTCCTGGTGTTGTATCAGTATCGCTCAGTACACGCTAGGACGGGTATTGTAATGATTTCCAGTCAGCCTCAGCAAATAAGTGGACCAACTACTGTTTCCGTGAAGCCTGGCATCACTGACTTCTCATCTTTCCAAACTAGGGAGAAAATAGTTCCTGAATATATTGACATGCGCTGGTTGTGCTATCTCTTTTCAAGGGTACAGTTCTGCTGAGATAAACCTACACAATGGCATTTTTCTCAGAAACCAGCTGACATGGTACATTGCAGTTTATTTAATCCAGCACACTATTCCCCACCTGAGTTTAGGTAATTTAGCTGCGACTTCAGAGGACAAGGTCATTGTTGGTGCCTGTGAAATATTGAGTCTGTGTGTGTGTGTGTGTGTGTGTGTGTGTGTGTGTGTGATGCAGCACACTCAGCCTTGATCCAGCTCTGTCTGTCCTGCTGTGAGTACCTACCGACCTGCTAACACTGAACCACAGGGTTTCTGCTGTGACATTGGAGCTGGGAAAGATGGCAGGCAAACTAACTGCCTCTCTCAACTCCTTGCAATAGAGAACACTGCAGCCTTTTTATTTTGTATTTCATTTATTTAATGTTACAAATTTAGGTCAGCGTTGGGGTTGCAACAGGGGGAGGCAGAGTAGCCCAGAGATCCCTTACCATAGCAAAGATCTTATTTAGTCCCCCCCCCTTTTTTTTTTCTTCTCCCCAATTGTACTTGGCCAATTACCCTACTCTTCCGAGCCGTCCTGGTTGCTTTTCCACCTCCTCTGGCGATCTGGGGAGGGCTGCAGACTACCACATGCATCCTCTGATACATGTGGCGTCACCAGCCGCTTCTTTTCACCTCACAGTGAGGAGTTTCACCAGGGGGGACCTAGAGTGTGGGAGGATCCTGCTATTCCCCCCAGTCCCCCCGAACAGGCACCCCGACCACCAGAAGAGGCGCTAGAGCAGCAACCAGGACACATACCCACATCCGGCTTCCCACCCACAGACATGGCCAACTGTGTCTGTGTCTGCCCAACTAAGCCGAAGGTAACACGGGAATTCGAACCAGACATCCCTGTGTTGGTAGGCAACGGAATAGACCACTATGCTGCCCGGATGCCTCTTATTTAGTTTTTATGTTGCCCATGCGGTAAGTTGAAACATGGAAGGTTTAATGTGTTGCCATCATCTTGACGCCCGTCAGAAGAGCGAACTCTTGTGCCGCATGTGTGGAATATATATAACTTTGTTAAAAGAAACAGTCAATGGTAGGGAAAGCGCTCAACAAATAAGGAGCAAAATAATCAAGTGAGTCAAGCAAATTCTTTATGAGACAGTACAAGCCATTTTCATGCCATAAGCGGTCATCAGCTGTCAATAAAGCTAGAGTAGCTTTATGACAGCTGATGACCGCTTATGGCATGAAACAGGCTTGTACTGTCTCATAAAGAATTTGCTTGACTCACTGGATTATATATAAATAAAGATAGAGGTAGGAAATTAATATTCCACTCCGCATTTGCTGAGCACTTTTATCTACACCATTGGCGGTTTCTGGGGAAAAAAAACAACGATCTCTCTCTCGCTCTCTCTCTCTCTCTCTCTCTCTCTCTCTCTCTCTCTCTCTCTCTCTCTCTCTCTCTCTCTCTCTCTCTCTCTCTCTCTCTCTCTCTCTCTCTCTCTCTCTCTCTCTCTCTCTCTCTCTATGTGTATATATATATATGTGATTTTATAGCTCAAAGTTGTTAAATGGCAGAACAAGCTTGCTTCGTGCTCAGTGTACTCATCAGCTGCCTACATGGTTACAGTAAACATCCTTATTTATACCGGTTGCCTACGTTCTATATGCGGTGTTTAATTTCAGGGTAGGGGGATGGGCCAAGCTACGGTTGGAACATTGATGCATTTGAACTGTCCAATGGGGATAGAGTAGGGTACATTCAAACAAAAATATGGTAGATAGAGAAAATCAATGGCATAAAGACTAAGTATGGCTACATGAACAAAATGTTACTTACATAATTAAATGGGCATACATATAAAAAAACACAAAGAAAAGGTTATACATAGATATAAACAGTTCAGTTTGGGTTCAATTACACTTGGTGACAAATCAGATGTTTTCTTCTATGTCTACAGCTGCTGACCAGTTCGTTCCTGCTGTTTAGATTTGCCAAGTGGGGTTTGCAAATAATAAAGTATTTTTCCATGAGGCACAAGTTGCATTTTTTGTTGTTCGTAGAATATGCTCTGCTCTTGGCAAGCATCTTCCACGATATGGTATAGTCAATTCCTTTGTCCGCCAAGGACCAAATGTGGCTGCTTAGGACTGTTGCGTTCCTTAAGTGGTTATTTCTCAAGCTGCACATGTGGGTGTACATGTATCCATACTTTGTTCATGTTGTTCATGTGTCCATACTTGGTCTTTATGCCTTGTTCATGTATCCATACTTAGTCTTTATGCCAGTGATTTTCTCTATTTACCATATTTTTGTTTAAATATACCCTACTCTATCCCCATTGGACAGTTCAAATGCATCAATGTTCTAATCGTAGCTTGGCCCATCCCCCTACCCCGAAATTAAACACCTCACATAGAACGTAGGCGGTATAAATAAGGACGTTTACTGTAACCATGTAGGCAGCTGATGAGTGCATTGAGCATGAAACAAGCTTGTTCTGCCATTTAACAACTTTGAGCTATAAAAAATATATCTTTGCTCCGGAATTGTTGAGCTCTTTTTTCTACATCGAAGGTTTCATTGCAACATCCTGTGGACACACACACACACACACACACACACACACACACACACACACACACACACACATATATTTATTCTCATTTTCACATCAATTAAGCATTCAGTATTTGAGGTGCTATCTGTATTCAGCCACTAGCTCTTTGAAATAACATGCTATTTTTTTTGTTCTTTTCATTCACAACTAAAAAAAAGTTGGATTTCCCCCCCCCCCAGTTGAATAATGACAAGGATGTAAATGGCTCCACCCGAGTGCTGTTTCCCATTGTATAAAACTACGTATGAATGGCAACAGTAATTAATGAGTTATATGGAGAGGAAAAAAAAACGCCACATAATACAAAAAAAAAGACACTTTTTATGCCCGGTTGCAATCTCCTTGAATATGCATAATGACCTATTTAATGGGCCATGGCATCAAATTTGCAAAGTTTTACAGCACATTGAACATGGTTGCAGGCAGACAACATAATGTACAACGCCCCCAAAAAATATACAAATTTTCAGTAAAAGAACATCACAGAGCAAATTACCTCATTAAAACATTGACAGATTCATCCAACTCCAAATTTTTCATAATATATTTTGAAGTGCCTAGTGACACCAGTGCCCTTACATTGAAAACACTCTGCAAACGAAATTCAAGCAAAGGAACCACCAAACCTTTTTCCTAATTCACAACATACATTATTTGTTCACAACATACATTATTTGAAACATGTAGTAAAAATAAGTCTCGATAACATAAAACGGTAATTTCCAGCACTTTTCTTATCAATGGAGTTACATGAATGATTGCTTTATATCTGATGGAGATATCAAGTAATATGACCAAGTATGATGACAAGAGTACCAAAAAACTACGGAGACTTACCTCTCTGTGAGCGGATAGATGCTGGCTTTATCGTATGTCGTGTCAAAATGTCCTTGGGCAAAGCACTGGACTCCCACTGTACCTCACCCTCTGTAAGGATGCCATCAGCTAGACGGCAAAACTGTGAACGCTGCCTCACAGCGATGGTATAACGGAGACTATAGAATTTTCTGTGTGTGCTGGAGGCAAATGTTGTGCTTGTAACCATTCTCCTGCAGGATGTGGGTGAAGTGTGGGATATGCTCATCTCTGCACAGACTGCGTAGTTCATTCACTATCGCACTGAGACCAATCAGTTCCCTCACCAGGCAGTTGCCTCGGCATGCTGGGATAGGATGGCAAAATTCCCAGGTGTCTGGGTGGGTCACCAATCCTCAAAACACACATGTACTTCTTAGGTACACAGTGTGACTTGCTCATCTCTTTGGAAGAAATTAGAGTCAGCATCTTAAACCCATGTGTAGTCATCGATCACTGTAAAATAACTAATTTTGTATGCTTTTAAATATTGACCAAATCCATTTGACAAAAGCCCGAAGGTGAATGATTTGCATTTGAACTACATTTATGACGCTCTCGTGTGCTTGTTAATGTAATCATGTAAAAAAGAGGATTGTTTTATGCAATTACAAGCCAAGACAACATGTAGAGCCAGTATATTCCAAGGGTGTTGAGGGATACAACTACAAATTCAAATCAGAGTGAAGGCTTTGATTTAATTGCAAATGGGATGCAGGCATTTGTCTCTTTTTAAATGTGAGCATCTGCATTTAAGACATTACAATGACAACAGCAACACCAACAATGTGTTTGATTGATTTTACAATGTTACAATTTCATTTAGCAGATGCTTTAATCCAAAGTGACATACATCTGAGAGTTAATGCAACACAAACAAGGGTCTAGTCAGGAGGTGACAACGCAAGTAAGTGCCAAAAAACTAGGTTCAATCCGATAGGACACAAGTGTCAACAGGCAGTGAACAAAGGCAATGAATGCATAGAGTGCATAGAAGTGAATTTTGTTTTTATACCATCAGGTGTGGAGGTGTTCAAGAAAGAGCTGGATCTTTAGCTTCTTCTTAAAGATGGAGAGGGACTCAGCGGATCGAATGGAGTTTGGTGACTCATTCCACCACCGGGGAATTACAGAAGGGAAGAGTCTGGCTACTGACTTAAGGCCCCATTGTTGCGGAAGTGCCAGGCACCTTTCATTGGCAGAGCATAGTGAGCGGGACTGAGTGTAGACCTGAATGAGGGCATTCACATAGGTGGGAACCGTTTCAGTTGCTGTTTTGTAAGCGAGCATTAAGGTTTTGAATTTGATGCGGGCAGAAACTGGGAGCCAGTGGAGGGATATGAACAGCAGAGTGACGTGCTGTTTTGGGTTGGTTGAAGACCAGACACGCTGCCACGTTGTGGATCATTTGCAGAGGTTTGAAAGTGCATGCAGGGAAACCTGCCAGTAAGGAGTTGCAGTAGTCAATGCGTTATATTACAAGAGCCTGTGCCAGGAGTTGTGCTGCATGCTCAGACAGGTAGGGTCTAATTTTTCTGATGTTGTACAGGGCAAATAGGCACAACCAAGCAATTGAGGCCATGCGGACCTTAAAGGTTAGTTGGTCATCAATCATGAAACCCAGGTTTCAGGCACACTTTGTGGGCATGAGTTCGGTTGATCTGAGCTAAGGATGGACTGGCTGGGATGACAAGGAGCTCAATCTAGGTTAAGCTGAAGGTGGTGTTCTTTCATCCATGCAGAGATATCAGCGAGGCATGACGATATCCGAGCTGAGGCTGTGAGGTCATCAGGCGGGAATGGTAGGAAGAGCTGGGTATCTTCAGCATAGTAATGGTACAATCATCCGCTCCCATGGTTTCTCATACCAAGTGAGGTGGTGTATACTGAGAAGAGAAGGGGACTGAGCACTGACCCTTGAGGTACACACACAATATTAAGCAATAGTAAAACTTTTAATGATGATGATTAGAAAGGCTGTGGTTAATATGCAGTAAAATGTCAAAACTTTAGAGAGTGTGATGTATTGGTAAGCATAAAGGTGTGTACACTATGCCTTTCACCTCTCTTAAGCGGTAACATTATCAGGAAAGCATCTTTTTATGGTAATTTGATACATTGATGTTAACCAGCAAACATTGATATGTATTCTAGGAATTGACATCATAAATATTCCTGTTGGTTGAAATGAAAAGACTGATAAACTTTAGGTGGGGTCACCCTCCTGTATGTCTTTTATTCTCTGCCTCCACATCCTAGAAGTCTACCAGTCCAGCATGACACGTAGAATATTGTTAGCATCTGTATTCTGGCAGCTATTTCTTGCTATTTACCAAAAAATAAAATAAAAATGACAGCTTACCTGGTAGCAGCTCTCTCTATATTAAAGCCAACAAAAGTTTTGGTAAATGGCAAGAAATAACTGCCAGAATACAGATGCTAATGACCTAGAAGTCCACCAGTCCAGCATGACACTTACAATATTGTTAGCATCTGTATTCTGGCAGGTATTTCTTGGTATTTACCAAACATGTTTGGGTTTAATATGGAGTGAGCTGCTGTCAGGTTAGGCACTGCTTGTCTTTTTTCTTTTTTTTTAACATGAGACAATCTACGATGGATAGTAGCGGGCATGTGTGTGGCATGTCTTTGTGTGTGTTTAGCAATGGCAGCCATTGGTTGGAGTAAAAACGAAAGGTGGAAGCTTTATTGATACTTCAAAGATGACAGGAAAGCCACTGATGATGTAGAGGTAGCATCCCTCTGATATACCCTCTCTCTGACACACACACATACTCACCGTCTCTCTCTCTGTCTCTCTCTCAAGTGGTCAATGCTCTCGTCCTACTCCCCCCGCCCCCTTTGACACTCTGTTGATCAGCTCATGGAAAGAAAGAGAAAGTGCTCGTGTGAAACCTGGGGATCACTCGCAAGACGGAGGAGGGAGAGGCAACATTCACACACACACACATAGTGTCTTAACCCACAAGGTAAGACGATGCCTAGGACAGTTGGTAGCAATTAGCTTACATACTGTACCTACATTTCAATCAAGTTAGCTGTGGAATTAATTTCTATAAATAGCTGTAGTCTTCAAAGTGGGTGCAAACCCCTCCGGTCAGGGCAGCGGTGTGATGGGTGAACTATAATCTGTTGACGTCTGAAACTTCTGCTCTTGAAATGGGACCTTCAGGGGGTTGTAATCATAGAACGGGCCGAGTAAGGATATCGCTAGTGCATGTTTTATTCAGGAGCACCATGGCATCCTGTGTATTCTACTCTGGGATGATTTGCAGCAGTCAGTGGGTGAGATGCTTGCCTGTTTATTTTGGGGGGGAAAACAACTGGAGAGAGGTGGATTGTGAATGGGGTAACATTGCAGGTCGTGTTTATCACTCTCTATAAAGAGAACAGAAAGCTGCATGCTCATCATCTGCTCCAACATTCCCTATTTATTTAAACTGACACTTTGGCAGGTCCTACCTTTAACAGGTTGTGTGATATTTTTCTATCACTTGATTGTTTAATTTTTTTATTTTTTGCATTTGTCATTATTACCAGGATTACTGGGTGAATAGCCAAAGATGGCTTGTTCCAAAAGGGCATGTTGAAATGCCCCTGTGGTTCTTTTATAGCGCTTTTTGTGTGTGGGCCAAAACAACTATTCTTAATAATTTGGCACTCACATGTAACCTATACTTGTTGCAGGTTCCTACACTGGGTTCTGCACTAGCTATTTATTTAAAGAGGAAGTAAACATTTTTTACATTAATTTTTCAGCTGAAAACATGTTGATTCCTGAAGTAAAACTGATTGTCTTGGTGATAAATTCAACAAAAAAAGTCGGAACAACCTAAAACCCCATCACATGCCCACTATAAGGGAGAAACATCTATGCTCTTTTTCCTTTGAGGTAAAACAGACACTGTGACTGACCCTCTCAGTTTAATGGGCCATATCAATAATTGATAATAATTGATAATACCCCATATTACACAGTCGACACACGTGGGACCTGGTGTGTTAGACTGCTAAAATATGAGGTGATTGGGGGCATCCGGGTAGCGTTGCAATCTATTCTGTTGCCTACCAACATGGCGATCGCCGGTTCGAATCCCCATGTTACCTCTGGCTTGGCTGGGCATCCCTACAGACACAATTGGCCATGTCTGCAGGTGGGAAGCCAGATGTGGGTATGTGTCCTGTTCGCTGCACCAGCGCCTCCTCTGGTTGGTCAGACCTCCTGTTCAGGGGGGAGGGGGAACTGGGGGAATAGCGTGATCATCCCACGTGTTACATCCCCCTGGTGAAACTCCTCACTGTCAGGTAAAAAGAAGCGGCTGGCGACTCCACATGTATCGGAGGAGGTATGTGTTAGTCTGCAGCTCTCCCTGGATCAGCAGAGGGGGTGGAGCAGCGACCGGGACAGCTCAGAGAGCGAGGTAATTGGCCAGATACAACTGGGGAGAAAAAGGGGGGGAAAATGAGATGAATAGAAAGGTTACACACCAGCGTTGGCCAACGTAACACTCTATAGACTTGTGTGACGCTGGGGTGATGTTTTATAATACAACACTGCCACCCTCAATCTAACACACAGCGCCATCTCTGTCCTCTACATCAACACCCTCTTTTTATCCTCTTTGTAAATATGAGTAGACGTACATAGGCTAAAAGTAATTGTTTACTTACTCTTGAAACGTTTAGCAGGGGTTATGACCGGGTGATGATTTGAGTGGTGAGGCATTGTATGATACCATGTCTTTAAATTGTTGCCGTACTCTTTACAACTTTGCACTATCTAGTTTATTATAATAGATGCCTCTGGGGGAAAACCTCCCACCTCACCTGGGTCATCCGTCAGGCTGCCCCAAACTTATTTGGGGTGGGATAAAAAACCCCACTTAAGTTAAGCTAGCCTTCTATAAAATGATCCAGCAATGGTATACCTTCTGGAAAAATAATGGCTCACTGTATTTGACACTAGCCATGTCTACCCCTGCCAAGAGGACCCAATCGAGGGAGGACCTGCAGCATTACCGTAAGGACCACGGCTTCTCCAAGAAAGTTCTGCTCAACTGCTGCCTGGTGCGGCGCATCATCACCTGGGCTTCCCCTAACGCCAAAGGTACAAGAACAATGGGTTGAAAGCCAACACAGAACAGCAGTGGTCTGTCATATATTTCTGAACTTCTGGTTAAGTGAAACTGCCCCTTTTTTCCAGGATATTGGTTTGTAAAGAATTAAAGGTGAGCTTGGTCAATGCTGAAATCTGGGATTTCCCCGATATCTACCTCCCTCTGGCAGCGGGAACCATAAACAAGGTGTTGCAGCCATTGTTGCTTGTGTGTTATGTGGTTATGTGGAGGATGGATTAAGACAAGGTGACAATCCATGGAGAAGTATGTGGAAGATGGATTAGTTATACACAGTGATTTCCTGACGTGTCAAACTCAGATTTTTACTTTCTAATTTATTTCTCTATTTGGCCATGGCTCTCATAACCTAGAACGATTCTCATGATTTCCCAGATCAACCTTTGTCATGATGTCCCCGAGCTGTCATATTATTTATCTAAGCAGTCTCCATCCATTCATCCATTATCCAAGCTGTTTATCCAAATTGAGGTCGTGGGATGCTGGAGCCTATCCCAGCAGTCATTGGGCAGCAGGCGGGGACACACCCAGCAGACTCATGTTAGAAAAAAGGTCAACATATCAAATGTTGATATGTTGTGTGTTCTAAGGTTCTCAGGTCAACATATCAAATGTTGATCTGAGAACATCTTTCACTTGGAGAAATCAGGATATACCTGTAAGGAAGTGCAAAAAGAAAAAACCCCAAAACACTAAATATAATGGAGTACATAGTATGCACATCAGATGTTTGTACCTGCCAGTGGAAATGAAGACTCAACTATGCAGCAAAGAGGTATTTTGCTTGACTTTAGATTTTAAGGGTACCCAAACACCCAAGTTATTGGTATATGATGTAATAGTTGCACTTTAATGTGAATTATTCATGTGAAATTGATCGGTATTGGTTTCACCTTGGAGGAGCACCAGGATTTATGGTTTATGGTTTTACTAGAGTAAGAAATGATTAGAACTCGTTGCATCATAATTCACAGTCAAGAGCTCAAGTACTATATTAATTCACACGGAGGCCGAGCCGTCATTGATTACTTCACAGGTTAAAGTATATTCACATTGGTTATTAAGCCTCATAAAAAAGCATTTGCTACGGCAAAGGTCCCTTGCCATGGGAATATGGGACGTTCCAGGCAGTAAATTGGTGTTTGATGGGAGATGGAAAACAATGAGGTGTCTTTGAGTAAAGGTGTCGGGTTACTTCTGAGGTTCATTACTGAGGATGAATGAATCTGCCTTGCTTGTGTAAGAAATGCCCCAAACCATTGAATGTTAAGTTCTCCTGACAATGGAAACGAACAGTCATCAGTTGTGATGCTTTTGATTTGATTCATGTTTGATATTCAGATTTGGAGAATGTGTTAGTTGTTTTAGAATTTCACTCTAGATGCTTGAACTAGGCGGCACAGTGGAGCAGTGGTTAGCGTGGTCGCCTCACAGCAAGAAGGTCCTGGGTTCGAGCCCCAGGGTAGTCTGACCTTGGGGGTTGTCCTGGGTCATCCTGTATGTGGAGTTTGCATGTTCTCCCCGTGTCTGCATGGGTGTCCTCCGGGTGCTCCGGTTTCCTTCCACAGTCCAAAGACATGTAGGTCAGGTGAATCAGTTGTACTAAATTGTCCCTAGGTGTGTGTGTGTGTGTGTGTGTGGGGGGGGGGGTCCTGTGATGACCTGGTGACCTGCCCAGGGTGTCTCCCCGCCTGCAGCCCAATGACTGCTGGGATGGGCTCCAGCATGCCTGTGACCCTGAGCAGGGTAAGTGGTTTGGATAATGGATGGATGGATGCTTGAACTAGATTATCTTCCTGTCATAGAAAACACATTACTACAACAATCTATTTACTATCTGCACAGTGTAGTGAGCTTAGGCAAATTTTAGGGTATGAACTGAGGTCCAACGTTCCTTAAGACTGGGGCTCTTAATTGGGCATCTCCCTCCCGTGGTCAGTGACATCTGCATCCCAGTAGCCTGGAGGCGGAGGTAATGAGAAGTATGCTCATTTTGCTTTTGCTTTGCCTCAAAATGTCATGGCAGACTGTTATTGTGGGCCATAGCATAGAAATTTCTGGAGGCGGTGTAGTTGGGAAATCTGGGTAGTTCTCTCCTTATCTGTTTTCTCTGTTGCCATTAAGTGGTCATATATATCCTTATTTGTTATGATGGTCGACGATGTATTCGCCCAACCATATGCCAAGCATAACCTCCAAGTCCAACCTTTTTATAAGTGACAGGCGCTGTTGTGTACCAGTGTGGCTTGTCACTTGTATGGAAAATTGCTTGTGCTGGAGTTTGATTTATGGGGCCATTAGACTTTTGTAAATGTCACTCAAGGGAGCCACAAATGGTGTTTGCATTCAAGATATTTCTGCATAGAAATCTGACGGGTACCGAAGCTACTGTGCATAGTGAATACATAACACTATGACTTCCTGCTCTCTAAGAAACATATTCTCTTTTTCAGAGAAGTAGCTGTTGTTGTTTAATCTTTTTAGAAGAATGACAGATTGCTGTTACTGGGGCAAGTGCTATTTCTAGATGAGTTTAGATCAGCTGAGTTTAATTTTTGGACTCCATTTTACAGAGATATCAGGGTATGCATGTGTGTGCGTGTACATGTGTTTGGGGCACATATACCTACATTATTTGAATTTATTCACCTAATATCCCTTTGAGCCAGGGCCACACCTGGGCCCCGCATCGGGCCCAGGGTTTTATGCCAGCTGACGGCATATTCGTTTAGCCTTTAATTCCTTTCCCCATACCTTTGTCGGCCCCATCCCAGAGCAGACTGCGTTCCCATATGAGCTTAAGTGACGGAGACAGAATCTCTGCCCAGGCGACAAACAAATCGATAGATACAAACCCAGGAATAAGGACAAACTAATGTAGAAGGTTGACCTGCACTTTAAATCAACAGTAATCACATTTCCATCTAAGTGTCTTCATGCGGAGTTTGTCAAATAAGAAAGCTTGATGGAAAAATCAAATATAAATTCCCCAAAATTCACAATACAATTTTTATTCTTGCTTGAAGTGGACTAACTTTTTACTTGCTAAGAATAAATGCAATAAATTGTGATGGAAACACATCTGCTAAATTAAAAAAAAGAAAGAAATACACCTTGGACTTAATCACATGATCAGCAGGTGCTAAACTTAACTCATCCATTTTTCTCATGGGAGTGGAACTATTGACATAAGATGTAGTGCACGTAGGTTTTTATTCCCTTAAACAGGTAAGATGGAAACGCATCTTAATTTGTATACTTTTGCAATATTTAATTATTTGCTTGAGATTTATTCAAAAGTTGGATGGAAACATGACTAATGAGCAATTCAACAGTAAGAAACAAAGAACTTTATCTTTAGTAACTACATTTATAAGCTATGCTGGGGGCAAAGCACAGTTTTCCCCTGTAGGCTGCTGCTAGATACGGTTTATTACATTGTCTTGTCTGTTTTCTGTGCTACTCTGAGAATTTGAGCATTGATATTTAAACTTGATCCGTTTTCTTCATCTCTATCTCAGGGTATACTAAGCTCATGTTATCCCTTGGTTGCAATTCACAGCCTGTCCTCCAAGTACACAGATGATCAGACTACAAACCTGCCAGGTGGTTACAGTCCCCTCAGGATGCAGGAGCAATCTCCAGAAAATGAGCCTGTCTGCATGAAGCAGGTGTTTTTAGAAATACACAAGGCTTGTGTCATGTCCCAGGGACCCAAATCTGTTCACAAAGCGTTGTATAAATGGCTGCAGTCTCCATGATTTCCTCAAATGGCCCAGTTGTTTTATCCATCGAATTATCCACCCAATTTCCCCTCGGGAATGAATAAAGTATTCTGATTCTGATTAAGTATTTATTTATTTATTTGTTGAATAGATGGGCTCTTTTGTACTTTTTGGCGGCGATAATAGTTCAGTACTAAAGTTCCTGTTGGAAAAAAAGATTGTTAATATGCTTTTGAGGGCAGCACGGTGGTGCAGTGGTTAGTGTGGTCGCCTCACAGCAAGAAGTTCCTGGGTTCCAGCCCCGGGGTTGTCCAACCTTGGGTATCAACTCGGGTCATCCTCTGTATGGAGTTTGCATGTTCTCCCTGTGTCTGCATGGGTTTCCTTCGGGTGTTCCGGTTTCCTCCCACAGTCCAAAGACATGTAGGTCAGGTGAATCGGCTGTACTAAATTGTTCCTAGGTGTGAATGTGTCGGCCCTGTGCTGGACTGGCAGCCTGTCCAGGGTGTCTCCCCGCCTGCCGCCCAGTGACTGCTGGGATAGGCTCCAGCATCCTGCGACCCCGATTGGGATAAGTGGCCTGGTTGATGGATGGATGGATATGCATTTGAGTTGACTTATTGTACATGAAGTTATGTGTGGATTATGGTGCATTGATCTGTTTTGGCTAGTATCAGATGCAAGTTGCCACCATACAAACATGGCATTGTTCATCCATCATGCAGGGTAGAGGGGAAGATGTAGGAAAATATGTATAAATTGTGAGTGAATATTGAGAAAACTGGTTTTTACTGTGTCAGTGCATCCGTTGGCAACAGATACCCTTCAGACTTGATTCTGAACCAAGTAAGTAGAAGGGAATTAGCCGGTCACCCTTCATGTGTGGTGTTGACATTCCAGCTTTCTCAGCCTGCTCCGTGAAAGACACCATTTGTTAAAGACTTGTTGCTATAATTTTGGACTTCTGAATGTCAATGCATTTCTGCCTTACTGCCAGGCGAGGGCAGCAGAGTACTGACATGCTGAGGTGCTGCACAAGAAATGCTGTTGGGGTGCCTCAGTATACGCTAATACTGAATTATGCTCAACTCATTGCTTTGAGTTACTTGACATTCTTGTTCACTTTGCTGTGATTCTTTTTACTCCCATTCATGGATAACAGATGCAGCCATCAAAACAATTTTTAAGAACCATAATGAACATGAGCAACACCATATATCCGTTTGAAATGACAAATAGTTATACTAAGCAATCAAGCATGTGACAGATGTTCAGCCTGTCTCATCATGCTTAATTCTGAAAATAAAAGAAACATTTACAATTACTATTTTAACATTCACAGATGATTCTCGCGCCCATAATATGATCATCTCAGAAAATAATAGCTACTGGGTGCAGATTGTATGCCGTCATTTTCTGAATATCTGCACTGCAGTACTCATTCAGCAGTCCCTTATGCACTGGCTATGCATAAACTGTCTGTTTGCTGATAGTAGGGTAGCATAAGATGATAGAATTATAATGCAGACATATACTAAATATGCATGTTTGCTGGCAGATTTCACTTTTATTCGACACCAAAGACATGAAGTGAAGGGAATTGGTACTCATCTATAGTAAATATCACACAAGTCGGGTTTACATCAATGGCAACTTGTTCTATGTTTCTGTCTCTACATTAAGTTCTGATCACATGGAGTGCTCTTATCTTCTGCCATGGCAAAGTCTCGATAGATGGCTGCTTAATTAGTATGTGACATGTTCTTCTTAGTCAAATGTGTGAAAAATACACATAGAGCACTCTCTACTGTCAAAATGGCATGTAATTCTTTGTTTCCGGGGCATTCTAATAGACCTACAGTAAGAAGGGCAAAAAATAAACAAACATCACATTGTAATTTTAAACCAATTTCATAAAACCATATTTGGACCAGTCAAAATTGGAGTTTGTGACAGTTCATCATGGGATTGAGGATTTATACATTGGCCATATTCTCCTCATTCATATCCACTTGCAAACTGTCTCCATGGCATTGCCATGTCACCAGTGGCATAACCTCACGACCTTGACATGACATTTCAGGTTCACGTCCATCAACATGGAAGTTAGAAATACACTTGGAAAAGCGTCCGGGTGGCATGGCGGTCTATTCTGTTGCCTACCAACACGCTGGTTTGAATCTCCGTGTTACCTCTGGCTTAGTCGGGTAGACAAGAGACACAATTGGCCGTGTCTGCGGGTGGGAAGCTGGATGTGGGTACATGTCCTGGTCGCTGCACTAGCGTCTCCTCTGGTCAGTCGTGGCACCTGATCGGGGGGGGGGGACTGGGGGAAATAGTGTGATCCTCCCACGTGTTATGTCCCCCTGGCGAAACTCCTCACTGTGAGGTGAAAAGAAGCAGCTGGCGAGTCCACATGTATCAGAGGAGACATGTGGTAGTCTGCAGCCCTTCCCGGATAGGCAGAGGGGGTGCAGCAGCGACCGGAATGGCTCGGAAGAGTGGGGTAATTGGCCAAGTACAACTGGGGAGGAAAAAAAGGGGGAAAAAAATCCCCCCCCCCCCAAAAAAAGGCTCCAGCATCCCCATGACCCTGAGAGCAGGGTAAGCGGTTCAGATAATGGATGGATTGATGGAAAAAAAGAAATACATTTGGGCAGTGAGGATTTCCTGTAGGGTTTTCATGTTTTGTGGCAAAGTCGACAATATGAGGATGTTCTAGGGTCAATAACGCATGCGTTCCACATAATTATTATAGTTGTCATGCAAAGTACGGACTGGGAAAAAAAGCATAGTATTTTAGCAGAGATAAATTAGTGATAAATTGAAATTTAAAACTGTTTTCAGTTTGACCAGCTAGAACCCAAAACCACTGTTATTAATTTTAAATCTAGCTACTCAGAAAGAGAACGCCAGAAACACGAGACCATATTTTATGAGGTTGGATTTACGAGTGTCACCCATTTCTGCACAATGTTAGAGTGACTGATGGACCACTTGAAGAATTATATCTGAATTAGAACATTCTCAGATCATCCACAGCCTCTATAATTAATCCATTTTTAATGAATTTGCTTCATAATGAAAACTTCATGAACCAATGTTGGGGTTTGTGATATACCTACTTCTCTGTAATCTTGGCCCACAGCGAAGCAAAGCAAAGGACTTTCTTTTCTTATCCCTTTTCCCATGTGGGGAAGAGAGCAGGCCTCTGTAGAACCAGTGTGGGAATGAGAGAAGGCAATGATGGATTAGAGAGGAAGTGGAGGCAGCATGCTGCCTCTCTAAAGGAGGGAGAGAAATGAGGAGAAGATCAATTTTCCAAGGGAATGTTGGCGAGATGTCCTACCATTGTCCTCTGCTTGATATGTTGTGAAACTGGTTGCTGGATACTGGGGAAACGGAGTGATACTTCTCTGTGACATTAATCACAACCATGGCGGTATGATGGGTGACAGGAACAGAGGAAGTACTAGTACAGTGTATTTATATCTAATGGGGTAAGAGATGACGCTGGCACTTCTAATGCTAAAATGCTGTGGCCTGCAAGTTTGTAAAAATTGCATCTTGCATGTGTAATCTTACATATTTATAAAAACAATATTGGTTGGTTTATGTATCAGCATGTTGCCATCATGTCACGGACCAGGAACTCTTTTGCATTGTTCCTTGGGGATCATGCATATTAACACAATCAAAACCATCACTTAATATTTATCAATGAGAAATCCCAATTTTACTTTTTATTATTTGAGAATGAATTGGATTACGGGGTTATCGATTCCATTTCCTCATTGCACACATTTAGGGGTTTCCGTTGAGCTCTGATACAGTGGTCTTCCTCCATTTTAAAAGCCATCAACATATGCCAGATAGGTCAGACAAACCGGATTCAAGGAATTTTTCATTTTCTTATACACAACACAACTGGAGCGCTTATTCTCAGACTTTGCTACAACCTGTGCCCTGTGTTGATAACTGTGGATGAGCAACAAATAGCCGAGGATTAGGTGCAGTATAGGTGACTCTGCAAGCCACACTGTTTCCAAAAGACCTTTAACCTTCTTGTTGACAGATGATAAACACTCTTTCTCCCCCATCCTGTCATTGGGTACGGCTCACTGAGAGGGCAAGCACGTGACTGCCAGTGTTGGTGTGTATTGGTTGTGACTGGAGCTTGGCTGGGTCCCTTGTCCATTCTATATGAGGAGCTCATGCTATACATCATTAAAACTGCATGGGTTCCAGCAGTGTTTGTCTCTAGAGGATCCGGCTACATGCGACGCTTGTGAGCGGAATTTCATCATTGTTGATGCATGCCGTCGATCTGGAGCAATTTAAACAGTTTACTGACATTTTAATATGTTGGATTCAAGGTTGTGATAAAGGAGACAATCTGGCTCCATGGTGACAGGAGCAGCAAAAATGAGAAAATTGAATAAAATGTGTATTAATCAGATAATCCTGGAATATCAGGAGTTTATCGATCCCAGTTTACCAGACGTCCCAAGAGTCTTTTATCAAATGGATGTTGTTCCTAATATTAATCACACAGAAACGGATAATAACCCCACGTTGGTTTGTAGTTGTATTTTGTAATTACTATGTCATGAGCAAATACGTGATCATGTGTTAGTCTTTGTTTTATTTCTCCCTAGAAATGAACTGAAGCCGCAATGTGCAAATTACGGATGCATGACCAATTGTAAATAATCAGGAAGTTGGATTTTTATGTTTCCACAGTTAATAATGCTGTAGTTTGTCGTTATTGAAGTATTTAAATAGTATTCTCAGTCCATCTGTCCATATGTGTTTAATCAATGCTTCCATTAAACCTGACCACTCACAATCTCTCAGTACGTATCATGCACCCATCTGACCAAAACAAAAGAAGGTGGCAGTAAAGCAATTGATGACATCGAGCAATTTTGGAAAAAAGGTGATGATAATTTAAAATAGAATGGATCGGCCCAATGTTATAAATTGCAAATGTGCAATTAAATAATTTTGTTTCCTGAAATTGTGACTAATAATCCTGATTGCTAACTGTGATTATACTAGTTTGCAAAAAAATCAGGAGCATTGCAACGTTGTCCTACATTTCTCTCTTACTCTTATTCTGTCTCTACAATGTGATGTGACCTTACCCCTCTTCCTCTTATGTACCCCCTCTTGTACGCCCTCCTTTCCTTTATGGTCTGCTGGTGATGTAGTAATATGCTGGCAACCTACTTAAGTCAAGTGTTTGTAATAAGGCTGTGGCCATGACACTCTATAAATAGGCCTTAACAATTGACACTGTGGACAGCAAAACCTTTTAAGTTTCTCTTTGCTGTTGGGCAGATGTGACTTTCATGTGTCCATGTCAGTTGGCATTTACACACCTGTCTCTGTCACGGACTCAATTCATCTCCCCTGCCTGTGTACTAAACAACATTCAAGAACCAGGCAGAAGTTTATTCTCAGCCCACAGAGACTCGATAAGCAAGTTAATTAATTCAACTAAACCACCCTTTACCCACAGGACAGGTTCCTAATAAACCGTTAATATATTTGATATTGAACCTGACATAGTTTATCTCACTTTCGAGCTGCTAATCTTTCTCATTTGGTATTTATACCCATTGTAATCTGGCAAACTAATTTAATCAAGTTTGTATGGTATTCTGTTTGGAATGCCAAATTTCCAAATACACACTTAAATCTTTCTATTTCTGTGTCTCGTCAATAGGTTGCAGCTGCATTGCAGTTCAATGGGTGGTTGTGTGTGTAGTGTAATTGCAGTTATTTTAGGGAAACTCACCACTAATGACTAGAGAGAGACATTCATAAGATAATTTTTTAACTTGACACCCAATGTGATAAACACATTGAGTGTCATGCAAAAATTAATTGTCTGCTCCAAAAGCTTTGACATGTCAAGCCCCTACATGGTATTACTATGCTATGTCTGACACAAGGTGTAAACATTGTCCCAGATGGCAACCTGTCACCATAAGAATTGGCCTGAGACTTAACTCCTCTGGGGACCAACTCAGCAAAAATACCACCAGACAATACTTGTCAGCAGATTACTCTTAAATGACAAAATACATACACTGATTAGCCAAAATATTAAAACCACCTACCTAAATATTGGGTAGGTCCCCCTTGTGCTGCCAAAACAGCTCTGACCTGTCAGGGTATGGACTCCACAAGACCTCTGAAGGTGTCCTCTGGTATCTGGCACCAAGACGTTAGCAGCAGATCCTTTAAGTCCTGTAGGTTGCGAGGTGGGGCCTTCATGGATCGGACTCGTTTTTCCAACACATCCCTCAGATGCTCAATCTGATTAAGATCTGGGGAATTTGGAGGCCAAGGCAATACCATGAACACTTCATCATGTTCCTGAAACCATTTGTGAACAATGTGTGCTGTGTGACAGGGCCCATTATCCTGCTGAAAGAGGCCACTGCCATCAGGGAATACCATTTCCATGAAGGGGTGTACTTGGTCTGCAACAATGTTTAGGTAAGTGGCATGTGTCAGCGTAACATCCACGTGAATGCCAGGAGCCAAGGTTTCCCAACAGAACATTGCCCAGAGCATCACACTGCTTCCGCTGGCCCGTCTTCTTCCCATAGTGCTTCCTGGTGCCATCTCTTCCCCAGGTAAATGACGCACCCGGCCGTCCACATGATGAAAAAGAAAACGTGATTCATCACTTCTATTGCTCCATGGTCCTGTTCTGGTGTTCACTTGCCCATTGTAGGCGCTTTCAATGGTGGAATGGGGTCATAATGGGCACTCTGACCTGTCTGCAGCTACGCAGCAAGCTGCAATGCATCATATATTCTGATACCAGTCTTATCATAGCCAGCATGAACGTTTTCAGCAATTTGAGCTACAGTTGCTCTTCTTCGGGATGTATTGAGATATAGTGGGGATTTCGATCTGGCCTCCCAGCGATTCACCAGGTAAATCTCTGCTCCATGCCCAACAAAATGGATAAGCTGCTTCCCCTCAACGAGATGAACAAGGACTTTGCACATTCTGCTGCCCTTATTGTTTCACCGAAACCTGGCTCAGCAGATCCATCCCCGACAGCAGATTACATCTACTGAGCTTCCCGACTACTCCAAGTGGATCGTGTTACGGCACTGTCAGGGAAAGCGAAGGGCGGAGGAATTTGCTTCTGCATAAATGAAGGTTGGTCTACAGATGTCACAGTGTTAAGTAAATACTGCAGCCCATATTTGGGAGTCATTGTTCATAAACTCCAGGCCATTTTAGTCACCGCGGTAGTTTTCATCTTTCATCCTGGTCGGTGTTTACATCCCACCCCAGGCCAGCGTGAATGGCGCACTGCAAACCCTGGCCGACCAGATTACTGGCTTGGAACAAAAACATACAGACTCACTTTTCATCATTTTGGGGACTTTAACAGAGCAAAATTAGACTATGAACTACCAAAATACAGATGGCATATTAATTGTCCCACCAGGGAAAATAACACACCGGACCACTGCTACATAATTCTTTAAGATGCATATTGCTACCCTGGGCAGCTTTGGAGCACTCTGATAACTGCTTGGTTCCTCTTATTTCAACCTACAGGCAGAAACTAAAATCTGCAAAGTCTGTGGTTAAAACAGTGAAGAAATGGGCCAGAGAAGCAAAACAGGAACTGCAGGAGTGTTTTGACTGCACTGATTGGAGTATATTTGAAGCTTCAAATGGCAACCTGGATGAACTAACTGACACTGTGACGTCTTACATCAGCTTTTGTGACGATGTGTGTGCCGACCAAGACCCTCTGCACTTACAACAATAACAAGCCATAGTTCACAGCCAAACTAAGACAACTTAGGTAGGCCAAGCTGGACGCCTACAGCAGTGGGGATAGAGCTCTGAAATGTGTTTGCCGGTGACGTCACTGATGGACAGCTTTATGTTGAGCTGTTCGCATTTTCATAGGCTGCACTGCAGTGTCTGAAATTAACCTTTTGATCCACTGGCCAAGGTGTGGCCGGTAGATGAGAAAATCAATCGGCCAAGCATATTTTTTACTGGCCAACATAATAAACTGCCTTTGTGTGTGTGTGTGTGTGTGTGTGTGTGTGTGTGTGTGTGTGTGTGTGTGTGTGTGTGTGTGTGTATATATATATATATATATATATATATATGTGTATATACACATATAATATCAGGGCTCCTGCAGGTTTCAACAGGTTAAATTTAAGACTTTTTAAGACCACTTTGAATAAAATTCAAGACGTATTTCACGGCAAAAAATAATGAAGAAAAATTACAATGGAAGAATGAAAAACTCCTAGAATTATTTACAAAGTAAATGTATTAACGTTCAACAAGAACAACTTCATGTTCCATCAGAACAATTCTTTCAATGAACATGCGGTAAAAAATGACTCACACACACACAGGGACCTACTACAGATTACAGATTATGTGTGGGGGTATGAATGGAGTTTGGGGAAAGTTAGTGTGCGTTTACATCTGCCAGTCATACACTGGTCTATACACAGCTGCACATTTTATAGAGTACTGAGTGTATGTGTATTTGTGTGTGTGTGTGTGTGTTTGAGTGTGTCTGTCTGACAAGAGCTATTTTCTGAGCTCTTCTCCCTTGGTCACAATCTCCTTTTCAATGATCTCAAGCTCAGCCAGCTTCTCCTTGTGGCTCCTCCTCAGAATATTTGACTTGGAGATGAGCTCTGCCATTTTGCTGCCAGCCTTGCCCTCTGTCACTTCTGCAAACGGCTGTTTACTTTAGAGACAATGTCTCTCTTGATGTATTCCGCTAAACCAAATTTCATGATGTTGGCAGTGTTGTCACCACCGCATGCAAATGTTTTCGCTATTTCTGAATCCGGGAACATGCTTCTTAAAAGCTCACCTATGCCCTTGCTGGTTTTGTAGGAATGGTGTTTAGCTACATTATTCAGTGTCCAAGCACCTCTGCTTTTAGGGTCGGCGTAGACCCAAATGTTGTCCGGAGGTCGATTATCCCCGATGCTCTTACAGGAGCTGCTGCACTTGATGCTCCCGCAGCAGTGGCAAGCACTGAACAGATGGCAAGCATTTGTTGTTGGCTTTTCAGATAGGTCTTGTGTTTCTCTGACTGACCATGTGAGTCTGAAGGGTGTGTGATGTGAAGGGTGCCTTTTTTCACCTAAAAAATATTGCTAGAATTAGACCCTTCCTCTCCCTGGAAGACGCCAAAAAGGCGATGCATGCTTTTATCTCTTTATGTCTAGACTATTGCAATGCACTTCTTACTGGTTTACCCCAAAAAAAAGTATCGATAGGCTGCAATGAGTACAGAACATGGCAGCAAGGGTCGTAACAAAAACCAGGATGAGAGATCACATGACCCCAGTTGTGGCATCTTTACACTGGCTTCCTGTAGTACAGAGCACTGATTTTAAAATTCTTTTACTTGTTTAAAGCTCTACATGGTTTAGCATCCTCATACCTATCTGACTGCTTATCTGATGATGTTCCGAGCCGCTCTCTTAGATCCTCTGGTGCTGGCCTGCTCAATGTCCCTAGAATGAACTACAAAAAGTATGGCGAAGCAGCATTTTGTTTTTATGCACCGACGGCTTGGACTAGACTACCCCAACAAATAAGAGAAGCAACGTCCATAGATAGTTTTTAAGAATCAGCCCAAGACCCATTTTTATGCTCTTGCTTTTTATTAATTCCACTTTATATTTCTTTTTATTCTTATTTTTTTTATCTTGTACTGTGGTTTTATTTATTGCCTTGTTTTATGTGTTTTGCCTAGGTCTGTGTTTTATTATTTTTAACTTATTTTATCTGTATTGTTAAGCCTTTACCCCCAATGTCCCGAGTTTAATAGTTTTCTTGCATAAGATGCAGCGGGCTTCAAAAACATTCCCCTCCACCGGTTTCAACCAAGCACTAAACGTGTTTTTCTCCAACCACTGGTTGTTGACTTTGCACTTTCCCATGAAGTTAGAAAAGTAACAGACAGAAGTTAAGGACTTAAGCATTCATTTATCTCTTGGCTCGGACTGACAGCATGACATACGCTGCAGGATACAAACACAAAACACTAGTTCGGTGTTCGCTGATAAATTGACTGGGAAGCTGCAAAGTGAGAATTCATGCTTGCGGCAGCCTCACCCAGTACCGTCCATGCAGTGTCTTTGTCCACGTCTGTGTCCAATTTTGTCTTCATTTGATGGCTGGGGGAGCTTGATCTGCTGCGTCCTGTGGGCGCAGGGACCATGGCCCAGATGTGCCCAGAGAGGTAACACCAAGGGCGGTCTGACAGGACATGGAAGCAGGGCAGGCTAAGCTAACTGCTAGCCCATGCAAACTGGCAGTTGCGATAACACCGAGGGCGGTCTGGCAGCGGCCTCGCCTAGCTTTGACTGTGTTTTTAGTATCGTCATGCAGAGAGGTGTGTCGAAGGTGCCTGGCTGGGAGAGCTGGCATTGGATCAGCTGAGGGAGCTTGGTCTGCTGTGTTCTATGGGCCTTAGGACCATGGCCCTGACCGGAGCTGCGCACGAAACACTGAGGGCGGTCTGACAGGACGCGGAAGCAGGGCAGGCTAAGCTAACTGCTAGCCCATGCAGACCGGCGGTTCTAACAGTCATCCTGGCTGGCGTTCGTTCTCCTGGACAGTGATATTTTTTTTTTTGGGTTTAGTTTACATGTGTTAGTTTGGATATGTGTTCTTGTAGTTCTTGTAGTTTTTGTAGTTTTTGGATATATGTTTTTGTCTTTGCGTTGCATTGCTGTGGGCTGGGGGAAACGGTGTCATTTCATGTGCACAAGTGCATGAAATGAAATGACAAAGTGTTTCTGATTCTCTCTCTCACTCACTCACTCACTCACACACACACACACACACACACACACACACACACACACACACACACACACACACACACACACACACACACAAAAGGCACATAGGGTTCCACCCAAAGCCCAGCAACCCGAGACTGTACGATAAGCGAAAAGATGGGGACCAAGGGTCAGTGAATGTCAGGGCTGCTATCCAGGATGAAAAAAGGAACAGCCATGAGTATATCAGAAAGAGAAAGTATATCAGCAGTTCGTCCCCAAGACGAACTGCTGAGTGAGTAACTCAGGCAGCAGAAGACAGAGTACTGAGGAAGAAGAATCGGAGGTATCATGGAAGATCAAGCCCCTCCATGGGGTGTACCATCGACAGATAGAAGACGTAGCTGATATCGACAGATCCTACCAGTGACTAGTAAAGGCTGGACTGAATTACACCACAGAGGCTCTGATCATAGCAGCACAAGAACAGGCACTCGGGACCAAATCGATTGAGGCAGAGGTCTTTCACACCAGACAAGACCCAAGATGCAGGCTGTGCAAAGTTGCCCTTGAGACAGTTGAGCACTTAGTAGCAGGGTGTAAAATGCTGGCTGGGAAAGTGTACACTGAAAGGCATAACCAATTGGTTGGGATAGTGTAAAGGAACATCTGTACTGAATACAGACTGGAAGTCCCTAAGTCCAAATGGAGACACCACCAAAGGTGGTTGAGAATGACAGAGCAAAGATCCTGTGGGACTTCAAGTTCCAGACTGACAAGCATGTACTGGCTAACCAACAAGACATTGTGGTGGTCAACAAGGAACAGAAGACGGCAGTAGTGATCGATGTAGCAATCCCAAGCGAGGGCAACGTCAGGAAGAAAGAGCATGAGAAGCTAGCGAAATACCAAGGGCTGAAGGAAGAACTAGATCGGATGAGAAAGGTAAAATCCACAGTAGTGCCAGTGATAATAGGAGCACTAAGGGGCTGTGACTCCCCAAACTGGAAGAGTGGCTCCAGCAGATTCCAGGAACAACATCTGAGGTCTCTATCCAGAAGAGTGTGGTCCTAGGAACAGCTAAGATACTGCGTAGGACCCTCAAACTCCCAGGCCTCTGATAGAGGACCCGAGTTTGAGGAAGAGACACTCCACCCAAGAAAGGGTGAGAAGGGGATTAAAAAAAATAAAAATAAAAAAATATATATATAATGTTTCAGTACATTTGACTGAGATCATAATGTATTATTTTGAATACAAACTTAAAGAAGAGGCCAGAGCAAAATCTGAAGCAAAATTATTTTAATACATTGACCAACGGTTAATCAGTTCAAGCCTGAATATAATTCAAGAAGTCTTGATCTCAAAATTCTACTGAAGTATTTGCTATTAAATTTACTTAAGGATCAAACATGAAAGTAAAACTGAAGGTTTTTCTTTTTGTATGCACTTCTGCTGCTTTGTCTTCCTTTTCATCAGTGGGTTTTCATTTTAAATGTTGGCTTACTCCTCGTAAATATCACCACATAATAGCTATTTAATTAGCCTAATGGTAGCTAGCAGCAGACCGACGGCAATTGACTGTGTGTGTGTGTGTGTGTGTGTGTGTGTGTGTGTGTGTGTGTGTGTGTGTGGGGGGGGGGGGGGGCTCAGCCCCGCCTGTGGTGACACTGGCAGAGGATGGAAGCTGCAGTATGAGCTGCCTGCAGCAGCACGCCTGTAACACCGAAACCCGGTAGCGAATCTCAGCATAGTTTTGTATTACATAACTATTTTAGTACAAACATTTACTTGCCAAACGGAAAATCTATCTACATTTGATGCTTGGCGAGTGTTAATTTCAGACCCTGCTGCATTTTCTACTGGCAGACCAGAAAGTAAGTTTTCACATGCAGATTTTCTGCCAGTGATGTCATTGGTGGACACTTTTCTGCACAATTTCAATGGCGTTTCAAAGATACAGTGAACACTGGTCGGTATTATGGCTGCTAATGGAGTGTTACCCCTTTGACATATTTAGAGATAATCTAGCAAATCTTGATTATTTTACTTTAAGTTGTTTATAACCACAAAAATGACCAGGATAACGGTTATAACTGTCAAATGCTGTCATATTTATCTCGCAGAAGAATGACTTTGGGGGCACCCTAGCGGCTCATCTGGTGGCTCACCTGGTAGCATGCATACCACATAAGGCTGAGTCCTTACTTACTGCAGCAGCCTAGGTTCGAATCTGGCCCGGGCCCTTTACTGCATGTCATCCCATCTCTCTCTACTATCACTAGCCAATGAAGGCGGAAAATGCCAAAAAATAATGTTAAAAAAAAGTTTAAAACAGAAGAATGACTTTAATTCAGATTCAATGAGACATGTAGTCACTTAACACCTTTTAATATAAGTCATATATGAGTGAAATAGGTGATGAATAAAACTGTTTAAAAATATTGAATGGGACCAAGTATCTGTTTTATATTGGCTTATTGAAACTGACACGTTACTGTGCATATTCCAACCTTTGGTTAATTCTTGAACTACTACTACTACTACTACTACTACTACTACTTTCGGCTGCTCCCGTTAGGGGTCGCCACAGTGGCTCGTCTGTTTCCATCTCTTCCTATCTCTGCATCTTCCTCTGTCTCACCAGCCCACCTGCATGTCTTCCACCACATCAGTAAACGTCCTCTTTGGCCTTCGTCTTTTCTTCTTTCCTGGCAGCTCCATCTTCAGCATTCTTTTCCCAATATACCTAGCATCTCTCCTCCACACATGTCCAAACCATCTTGCCTGCAATCTTGCCTCTCTTGCTTTGTCTCCAAACCGTCCAACCTGAGCTGTCCCTCTTATATACTCGTTCCTCATCCTGTCCTGTGTTTGTCTCCCTACAGTGGCTCCCTGCTTTAGTTCGAATTGACTTTAAAAATGTATAGCTAATTTTTAAGGTCTTAAATGGTCTCCTTTCCTACATACATTTCTGATTTATTGACCTGGTATACGCCCTCTTGACCATAAAGCTCTGCAGATGGCGCCCTGCTGGCTATTCCCAGGTCTCGGTTTGTCACAAAGGGTGATCGGGCTTTTGCTGTTAGAGCCCCCACACTATGGACCTCTCGTGTTATTGAACTAATACAAACCAAGTCTCTAGCTTCTTTTAAATCTCGTCTTACAACTTTTCTTTTTGTGAAAGCTTTTACAAATGTTTGATATTTGTTTTTATTTATTCATTACTGTTTTTGTTTTTACTCTTATTTGAAATGAATGAAAGCCACTGTATTCGACATTGTATTCTTACAAAGATTTGTATTTTTACAATGAATTTGTTCTTTGCAATTAACCCATTCTATTGTATAAGAGCAGTGGGCAGCTGTAGCACCCAGGTACCAACTCCAATTCTTCTTTCCATTGCCTTGGTCAGGGGCATAGACAGGAGTATTAACCCTAACATGCATGTCTTTTTGACAGTTTTTTACTTATTTGGTCTTCTTATTTTTTGCCTTGTCTGGTTTTAATACTTTGGAACATTGTTTTAGAAAAGTGCTATATAAATGTTGTTATTATTATTATTATTCGTCACTCCCAACGAAAATCTTAGCATCTTCAACTCTGCCACCTCCAGCTCCACCCCGTCTTTTCGTCAGTGCCACCGTCTCCAAACCCTCTAACATAGCTGGTCTCACTATCATCTTGGAAACCTTCCCTTTAACTCTTGCTGGTACCCTTCTGTCACAAATCACTCTTGACACTCTTCTCCACCCACTACACCCTGCCTGCACTCTCTTCTTCAACTCTCTTCTGCCTTCCCCGTTACTTTGAAGAGTTGACACCAAGTATTCAAACTCATACAGCTTCGTCACCTCTACTCCTTGCATCCTCACCGTTCCACTGTCCTCCTTCTCATTCATGCATATGTATTCCGTCTTGCTCCTACTGACTTTCATTCCTCCTCTCTCAAGTGCATACCGCCACCTCTCCAGGCTCTCCTCAACCTTCTCCCTACTCTCACTGCAAATCACAATGTCATTCGTGAACATCATAGTCCATGGAGACTCCTGCCTGATCTCGTCCATCAACCTGTCCATCACCATTGCTCAAGTTACTGTGCATATTCTAACCTTTGGTTAATTCTTGAAAATGGTCATAATTGCGTTTCCTCTTAATAATCCACAATTTTTAAATACTAATTTTTACTCTTTGCTTCCTAAAGGAATAATTTGATGGTACCCTTGTTTACATTGATTAAAATAGTACATTACCATTTTACATACCCATCTGCATTGCAGATTTACAGCACATTAAGCAGATACTCATAGTCTGTCTGTTTGTTGATGACTCAGCTAGCTTAATAAGATATAGCTACATTTTAAGTACTTAGCTTAGTTGTAGTAGGGGTAAATTTCAGTAGAGTCTGTGGTAGATTGGCATTCTCACTGATGGCTGAAGTTCAGATGTGACACTGAATCAAAAGCTTATCAATTGGCTTATGCAACTGTGTTTTAACTAATTAACAAACTTTCTGAAGATGGGCATTAGTTTCACTTTCCACTTTAAACATGGTTCTATGTTCCCGCATTGATTTATTTTTTTCAATGTCTCCATAGATTATTTTTAACATTATATCTGTCTTATGCACTCACGCATTACTAGTTCCATCTTTTGATTTTGCAAGGGTTTGTTTGCATCTTGGTTAGGCCCACATATTTTTTTCTATTGGTCAGGACTCTCAGCGTTGAACAATTGCTTATCTTGGACCCTGTCCGAAGGAGATGCCAAACAGATTGGTCAAAGACATGAAGGACCAAAGCTATGATACAAAACTTGAAGAATTTTAAATGTTGAAGAAATTCTTTAAATTAGATTGAATGTTCAAAACATGGTTCACCATGGTAGTAATAAGTGAATGCATACCATGTGGGCTCAGGCGTGATTGCAGTATCCTGGATTTGAATATGGCTCAGAGTTTTGTTTTTTTTGTCATTCCCTCTCTATACTAACCCTCCTGTCTCTCCCTACTTTAAATACCAAAAATAACATGGAATAATGTCCAAAAACACAATTTGAAAGGTCTTGAGAGAAAAATCCACAACTAGCAGAAGAATAGGTTTGTTTGAATGTTATTGCTGTGTGAATACTCTCCCAGTTTTACCTGTGCATGGCTCCTTTCTGCACTGGGAACGACTTGTGGACCTGCAGGTACTGTATGAAATGGTGAGATGGGTTTGGTATGAGGTATGCCAATGTAATCTTTCAAGCCAAGCAATTCAGACCACACCAGCCAAGAGGGACATCTGCAGAGATAGATAGGGGGTTGGGTGGTTGGGTGGATGTTTTGAGAAGGAACAATTGGATAGAAGTGAACAAGAATGAAGGACCTTGATGGGAGAAGGATAGAGTAATTGGAGAGGTGAATGAAGTAAAGGAAAATACAAAAAAAAAAGCTCCAGAGGGAGAAAGTGCTAGAGGTCGATGGAGTGATACGAGAGGGCAGTGCACGGGGAGAAAGAGAGATGGTTGAAAATGGAAGCTCTGTCTAAAAGGATAGAGAAAGCTTTACTGTACATTTTACACTTGTAAGCTTTATCAGAAAGAACTTTTTTCAGATTCCTCTGAGACACAAGCAAGCAGGCTGCTGTTGCAGTTGTGGTCAGAAACTTGGCAGCGCTGCCGTAAGTGGTTGTGTACATTAACCACACGTTTTATGTGGCTCTATTAATAATCATCCCAATAATACTCATGATGGCTCACTCTGAATTATTTTAAGGATGTAGTGTCCTCTGCTTGCCTATATCTTTAGAGCATTTTCAAAGCTGTTTTCTGTTGAAACATTGGGCCAATTTTAAAGCCTTGCGCCTTGATTTTAGATTCCCTGAAGAACTTTTCTTCTTCTGCCATCAATTAATATTGTAAGAGAAAGCCCACCTTGTTACCTTCATGTTATAAGGGGAGGTGTTTCACCAGTGCCTAGGATGCATTGATCTCATCCAGAACATCCCTCTTAAATGGCACTTCTAGGTTTTCACACCTCCAGGGTGAACAAAGTTTGACATTTTTCACCCACGAGAGTACACATTGAGGCCAACTACACTGTGCTGTGCTACTAATGGCGCAAATCCCATTTGTTCTCACGTTAGAGAAAAAGTGTTGGTTGCTCCCAGTGGACAAAACCTATGGTTCCGAAGTAATGGGTATGATTCGTGAGTGTTGGCCCATCCAGGAAAATGTAGGTCAACAAACCACTCCAGGCCCCCTGGAAGAGTTAAACCAAACAAAATGAGGTCATGGAAAAGAGAGGCCTCTCAGCTGGCCTGCAGAACTTTTTTTTGCGTGGCACAATATATGCTTTGTTATGACAGTTAACTCTCTCTTAACACTAACAATGTTCTTTGCCAAAATAGTCTACCCAGACTATCTAGGAATGTGTTTGATGTTAGAAAACAACACCTATTTTGGATAAACAGCAATACCTCCTTTACCTTAGACTTTGATGTACAGATTGTGGCAAAATGTTCAGTATACGTTCAGTATGAAAGGGTCATTGCATGAACCAACACAGTGTAAGCAAGTGCCATAGAATGTAATGTAATACAAGTGGCTGCCATTGATATATATCAGTGGATCAGTCATTTGTCCAGCTGAACTTCAGCAAAACAAAGTTAAATGATTGAATTAGATGAATTGTATACGCAGAATTCATGGCTTCCTTCTCGGTAATTGCTGGTCATGGGAATTACACTTATTGTAAAATTTACAAAATGGAGAGAAAATTCACAGTGCAGCCCATATCTCCCCTTATGATCCATTTCTTTACACTTAATGCTTAGTTAGTTAGTTTGTATTATGTGCCGCAGTCAAAAGATGTGCAAGGCAGCTACGTGGCCTCTCTTTTCCATGACCTCATTTTGTTTGGTTTATCTCTTCCAGAAGAGCGGGTCTGCTATGGTTTGTTGTCAGGAAGACAGCTGCAGGTTTTCTTGGGTCTTGGCTTGTTTTGCATGGACATGCAAATCTCATAGTAGAAGCTTCCTCATACTGTGTCTGGCAAGTGAACAAGGTCATTTGCTTACGGTGTCTTTGTTTCAGGCTAGTTGGAAGTATTGGTGACCAAACATCATCATGATTGCTTCCCTTGGCCTCAGAAAGACTGCTCAGGTGTTTAAATGAAATAATTGAAATGTAAAGCTAGGTTATTTCAGACATTAGCATTATAATTATGGTGAATTTTGTTACATGTTGAATGGGAATTTTTGTTCATGAAATATACTGGCCTAGCTCAGACCTGAGTTAAACATGCCCATTTTGAGTTAAATCTGATGCCTGTTAAATTTCTAAAGCTGCTACAAGGAGTTTTTCACTGATTATTTATCAGTCTGTTTATTTTGATGCTGCTATATGACCAACATTATCAAATTGTCTTGGGTTTGAACCTCGGGGTTGTCCAACCTTGGGGGGGTCATCCAACCTTCGGGGGTTATCCCAGGTCGTCCTCTGTGTGGCGTTTGCATGTTCTCCCCATGTCTGCGGTGGGTTTTCTCTGGGTACTCTGGTTTCCCCTACCATCAAAAAGACATGCATGTTAGAGTTAATACCCCTGACCAAGGCAATGGGAAAAGAACTGGAGGTGGTCCCCAGATGCTGCACGGCGGCTGCCCACTGCTCCTAGCTACACAGCTAGGATGGGTTAAATGCAGAGGAAGAATTGCCCCACGGGAATTAATAAAGTAGCAACAAAAAAAAGAGAGAGAGACCATCCACAAGAAGAGAAGCTATTGCTATATAATGTTTCAAAATCCTTGTCTCCGGGTCAGATTCCCTGCAAAATCTGATAAAACACTACGGCATGCAGACAAAATGCATACCTACAACTGACAATTAACAACACATTACCTCATCCTGCAAACTCAAAATACCACTACATCTCTCACTCTTCTCTTACACAAGCTACTAGAACATATAAGTAGATCTTGCCACCAAGAGGCAACACTTCTGCAAAACACTACGACCTTTGTTCACAGCATCATGCAAAGTCAGCAAAAATCACAAACTCTTTTGGGAGTCTTGCACACCTTTTGCGCTATGTAATTCTGTGTTCACTGTTTTTTTAAGCTCTCCCTTAGCTGCTACAAAGTCAACATGGTCTGCCCTTATGGCATTTAATAGACCTTTGTGGTTTAGCTCTGGGTTGTGACATCTACCTTTTCTTTTTAAGGAATTGTACAGTGGTAAAATCTGTCTCCCTCTTCAGATTTATCCTTCCTCTTGCAAAGTTCAGGGCCATCTCTGCAATGTTATTAACGAGGGAACCAAAAGTAACCTTGGTGAACAGCCTTCATAATAAAATTAGTTAGTTTAGATAGTTTAGAGATTTCTCTTATCGCACTGCCTGAATGCTGAAGTCTATCCTACAGATAATATATTTTAGACATAATGTGCACACTGTAAATATATTTTAAAGGTACAATCCTTAATTCAAATGTAAACAAAAGTTGCCCAAGCGGGCTCTCGTTTCCTGTGTCAAACGGTTGGCGTCCATCCCCACCCGCTCCGGAGACTGGCAAGTGAAGAGTTTGAAATGTAAGAAATGTTTCTTTAATCAAAAAATTGAATCGGTTCATCTGGATTCAACATTGTATGCTGATTTTCTTACCTGGATTGCTGAGCATGCATAATCAGAATGTTTCTTTAATTTTTTTATACCTATACACACATTCTCTTTCTCAATTATAAATACTATACTGCAGTTATATTTTTTATTATTACTGCATTATTATGTTTGTGATGTTTTAGGTAAAGGGGCTGCATGGTGGCACAGTGGTTAGTGTGGTCGCCTCACAGCAAAAAGATCTTGAGTTACTCCAACCTTGGCGAGTCGTCCCAGGTCGTCCTCTGTGTAGAGTTTGCATGGGTTTCCTCCGGGCGCTCCGGTTTCTTCCCACAGTCCAGAGACGTGGGTCAGGTGAACTGCTAAATTGCCCCTTGGTGTGTGTTTGTGTCGGCCCTGTGTGATGGCCTGGCAGCCTGTCTAGGGTGTCTCCCTGCCTGCCGCCCAATGACTGCTGGGATAGGCTCCAGCATCCCCGCTGCCCTAAGAGCAGGATAAGCGGTTCGGATAATGGGTGGATGGATGTTTTAGGTAAAATATTGTAGCGTGTTCTATCAGGCTCACAAGGACCCAAAAAGCAGACTGACACAGGTAGTAAAAGTTCCAAAAGGGTTTAATCAGGCAAAAAGGTTGGTACATGGGAATCAGTCAGATCAGGCAGAGGTATGGAAAATGGCAGGCAAAAGGCAGAGTTACAAAAAACAGGCAATGGTCAAAACACTCACTGGGAAGAGGAGAAAATAATACTGGAATGCTCACATGGGGATAAAGATGAACTGGCAACATGAAGGAGCAAACACATGGCTTAAATACACACATGGGGGAGACAATGGCACACAGGTGGAACACATAGGGCGGGCCGGTACTCACACAGGAGAGAAACTTGACAGGAAGAGACATCTAGGATCTGGAGTAGGTCATGACAGTACCCCCCCCCCACAGCCAGCACCTGACGGCCCAGGATCTTCAGGGTGCTGTCGGTGGAAATCCCTGATGAGGTCAGGGTCCACAATGAACCTGGCAGGGACCCAATACTTTTTCTCCAGACCGTAACCCTCCCAGTCCACTAGGTACTGAAAGCCACGCCCTCGACGACACACAGCCAGGAGCTTCCTAACCATGTACACTGGGCCACCGGGGGGTGGGGGGGTGATGATCTGGAGGCAGGGACCCAAGCGCTTTCCTTGACTGGCTTGACTTGGCTGACATGAAACGTGGGGTGAACTCTTATGGACTTGCGTAACTTGAGCCTTACAGCAACAGGATTAACCACCTTGGACACAGGAAATGGGCCAATGAACCGAGGAGCCAATTTACGGGACTCTGTTCGCAGAGGGAGGTCTCGGGTTGAGAGCCAGACCTTCTGGCCACTCTGGTAGAACGGTGCCAGGGTCCGATGCTGGTCAGCAGCCTTCTTATATGCGGGACCGGTAATCACACAGGAGGGAAACTTGACAGGAAGAGACATTTAGGAACTGGAGCGGGTCATGACATGTTCAGGTTCATGAGGGGGAGGGTATAAGTGTTAGTTGTACATCGTTGAGGGAGATTTGCTGTTGTTGGTGGGGGGGGTACGCTGTTGCTGGGTCAAGGGTTAGTGGGTCAGAGCTTTGGCGAGAGATGACCTGTGAGTTGGTTTTAATGGCAGTCTATACGGCATTGCCGTGGCCAACAACAGCCATGAATAAAGCAAGGCTCAGTTTTAAGTTTTGAAGTGTTTTTTTTTTTTTTAGTAGAATCAAAATCAGAAACAAAATTTTTTTGTCAATTCATTTCATGCACTTGAGCACATGAAATGAAACGAAACACCGTTTCCCCCAGCCCGCAGCAGTGCAACACAAAGACAAAACAACACATATCCAAAATCTACAAGAATTGCAAGAACACATATATCCAAACTAACACATACATCTAAACTAAAAAAAAATAAAATCACTGTCCAAGAGAACGAACACCAGCCAGGATGACTGTCGGAACTACCGGTCTGCATGGGCTAGCAGTTAGCTTAGCCTGCCCCGCTTTTACGTCCTGTCACAACACCCTCGGTGTTTCCTCTTCGGGCGCCGCTCCAGTCAGGGCCGTGGTCCTTGAGCTCACAGGACGCAGCAGACCAAGCTCCCTCAGCCTATCCAACGCCAGCTCTCCCAGCCTGATACCTTCGACACACCTCCCCGCACTCCACATGACGACACTAAAAACACAGTCAAGGCTCGGCGAGGCCGCCGCCCGACCACCCTCAGTGTTATCTGAACTAGTGGTCTGCATGGGCTAGCAGTTAGCTTAGCTTGCCCCAGCTTCCGCGTCCTGTCCGACCGCCCTTGGTGTTACCTCTTAGGGCACAGCTCCAGGCAGGGCTGTGGTCCCTGGGCCCACAGGATGCAGCAGATCAAGCTCTCCCAGCCGATCCAGCGCCAGCTCTCCCAGCCATCAAATGAAGACAAACTTAGACGTGGACAAAGACACTGCATGGACGTTACTGGGTGAGGCCGCCGCAAACGTGAATTTGTGCCTCCATCTTCCCTCACTAGTACTGGGTGAGGCCACTGCAAATGGGTATTTGCGGCGCCATCTTCTCACACCGGAAGCGGAAATATAATGATATATTATTATATTATATAATAAATATAATAATAGCGGTGAACGCTACAGTATATACTAAGACAAACATTTGACTGATGTTTTTTATACCTATACACACAATTTCAATAATAAACACTGCACTGTAGTTGATTTAGTATTATTACTGCATTATTATGTTTACAGTTACAATGTCGTTTAGCAGACACTTTATGGTTATGATGTTTCAGGTAAAATATAAACTATATACTAAGAATATCAGAGATGCTAAAATAGATTTTAGCAGGTTACTTACATACATGCCTGAGGTAGATGGACATGATAGAGCGTACCAGTATACGTACAGTACAATATACAGTACAGTATATATAAAATGGTTGGATCTATTGAGTGTTAAGTTTTTATTTGAATGACAGTCCGTGGAAAGAAACTGTTTTTATATCTGGCTGTTTTGGGGTACAGTGCTTTGTAGTGCCTATCAGAGGGGAGGAGTTGGAACAGGTTGTGACCACGGTGTGATGTTGCCTGCCCGTTTCCTGAGTCTGGAGGCGTATAAGTCCTGAATGGAGGATTCCTGAATAGAGGGCAGGTTGGCACCAATGATTTTTCCCTGCAGACCTAACTGTCCGTTGTAGTTTGTCCTTGTCCTATATGATGGCCGAAACAAGGACGGTCCCTGTCAGTAAGAAGGGTCCCTGTCGTCAGTGCGTCTTTGGTCACTGATTTAGGCCTATCCATAAACATGTTTTTGACCTTTGAGTTTGATAGCAAAATTGCATCACTACAAATGGCGATATGGTTACCTATTCAGCTTAACATTCTAAGAGTAGATCATTTTACCATATAATTTTAAGGCATTTGTCTGTGAAAGGTCAGTTATGCATTGATAAAAATAACAGTAAGTTCTTTTGTTTGATATATTTTGCTTCATAAAGCTAGTGTATTACTAATAATGAAACATCTTGTATCCTTCTTTGGTTTATCTGCCCCATTCTCAGTACTAAGCCGGTGTGTATCTAGCTAGAGTCTTGCAGTATCAGGGTCCAGACACAGGTAATATGATTTTATTTATTTATTTTTTTGTTAATCAGGACCATAACCACATAACCAGGTCCTGTGGCCTCCCTAATGTATCTTATTGTAAGAAAAAAAAAGTATGCCAGTTATATTAAAAAAAAAAAAACCTTGGGGAATAGCATACGCGTCAATCACAAAAAAAAACTATTTAGAGAATGGAATAATCTGCTTGTCAATAAACGATGATTTGACAGAAGGTTTTTATAATTGTACCTTTGATGACCGGTCCTGATGACAAAAGCAGTGGTGACCCGCCATTATTTAAATGTCACCTTCATTTCCGAGCTGATTCTGTCGCGTACCCCTTCCCTTACACCACCATTTACGAGGAAATTGATTGAGATTTATGACGCTTGTGTCTCGAGTGGGGCTTCACATTTAAAGACCTGGCTGGCCAGAGGTTCAGTGAATGGGGAGGGGAATGACGCCGTCGGGATCATTGTTTTTGCTCTTAGGAAAAATGAAGGCTGACCCTTCACTCTATCGGAGACGGGGAGGAAAAGGTGGTGAGAGGAAGATGAATGTTGTTACCGTCACTAGCCCCGAAGTGTTTATTATTCAGATATACACCAGTTTTTCTTTCCTCTCTCTTTCACTCGCCTTTCTTTCCTGTTATCCTCCTACTCCTTCCACTTCTCTAGCTGGTTCTCCCCTTCCTGTTTCTTCATAACTTCCCATTCTTCTTCTTTTTTTGCCTGAATTAATACGGCAGTTTGCTCAATTATATTATGTAGTCTGTGTGAAATTAACAAAAAATACTGAAGAGAATTGCCCGACCCCTGCGATTGCCTTTTTTTTTTGCAGTTTGAATACACGTGATTGAATAAATTGCACTCTATATGGGAGTAAATGGAAAGCTTTTTATCAGGAAATAATTTGCTGTGACTCTGTATTATATCTCTGCACCCAGCATGTGTTGCACAAGGATTGCATTTTACACACTGAATTGAATTTTCATGATCTGCTGATAATATGCCACATATTTAAAGCAAATAGAATCTCAACTGTAAAGACTATTTCTAATCCACAATAGTCCTCCCCATTCCCAGATATTCCCAGACAAACTGTCCCTTTGTGTTTTTTTTTGTTTTTTTTTTTACTCTTCTATTTTCAAAATGACCTTTGTATTTTCCACTTAAAGTCCTTCTGCCTCTATTTTTTGCTTCTATATGTCCATATCATATCTAATTTGTCGGGCTAACAGCTTAGGGCGCTTAATGATTGACCAGTGTTATTTTATTTCCATTAGGGAGATGCATTCCCAGCTGCACTTTAACATTTAGATCATGTAACAGGTAATGTTTACACTGGTTGAGTGGTCCGTTACTCTCTATCGGTGTCACATGCTACATTCCTCTTCGCTCTCTGGATATTGTTGATGCAACCATATTGTAATGATATCAATACAGCTATTAATTATCATAATAATTGTGTAATAATCATAAGAACTCTTGTTTAACTAGGGTCATGATATTTTCACACTCAAAAAATATTACTTTCATATGACCTGGCCATCACCATTGACAACACCATGGTGATGCCAATTGGACTGCAAGGAATCTGGATGTGATCCTGGATGACCAACTCTCATTTGCTGCAAACGTTGCACCAGTTGCTCGCTCCTGCAGATTTCTCCTCTATAACATCAAGAGGATTCACCCATTCCTCACCAACGAGACGGCACAGGTGCTTATCCAGGCTCTGGTCATCTCCTGGCTGGACTACGGCAACTCCCTCCTTGCTGATGCCCCGGCATTGGCCATCAGAGCTCTGGAGCTTGTTCAGAAAGCTGCAGCTCGTCTGGTGTTCAATCGCCCTACGTTCTCCCCCACAACTCCCCATCTCATGTCCCTACACTGGCTCCCAGTAGCTGCTCGCATCCAGTTTAAGACTCTGGTGCTAGCCTACAGGGCAGTGAAAGAAACAGCTCCTTCCATCTCCAGGCCATGGCCAAGCACTACACCTCCGCCCGACCACTTCTCTCTGCTGCCTCGGGATGCCTGGTTGCCCCGTCGCTCAGAGGCCCCTGCTGCCGATCGACCCGGTCACGGCTCTTTTCTGTCCTGGCTCCACAGTGGTGGAATGAACTCCCCACTGATGTCAGGACAGCGGAGTCGCTGCTCATCTTTCGGTGCAGGTTGAAAACTCACTTCTTCAAGAACTACTACCCTGTTGCTTGTTCTTAGCACCTATTCTATTCACTCTTTAAAAAAAATTAAAAAAATCTTTCTTGTGCTTTTACTTTAGCACTGGTTTTGCTCTTAGATGCTTGTTTAGAGAGAAGATGCACATATGACCTCAGATGACTAGTAGTTCTCCTGATTTCCTACGTTAAATGCACTTACTGTAAGTCGCTTTGGATAAAGGCGTTGGCTAAATGACTGTAATGTAATTTGACAAAGACAAAACTGAGTGCATAGTAAAGAACTACCGTGCTATCACAGAAATCACACATCCATAAATGTCAAGTTAAAGTACCCAAACTGGTGTTACTGCATGTTTTAGCCCATTCATGACAAGTCATGAATACTTTAGATTTTTACTATTTGCAGGGCTTTCCTCCAGATCTGGAAGCACTTGCAACTCACATTATCTTAAAACAATAACATAACTTTTTTTTTCTCTCCGTTTTTTTCTCCCCAATTGTCCCCAATGATCTGCTGTGGCGACCTCTAACGGGAGCAGCCGAAAGTAGTACTAGTAGTGTAACCAGCCAATCACCCTACTCTTCTGAGCTGTCCCTGTCGCTGCTCCACCCCCTCTGCCGATCCAGGGAGGGCTGCAGATTACCTCATGCTTCCTCTGATACACGTGGAGTCGCCAGCTGCTTCTTTTCACCTGACAGTGAGGAGTTTCACCAGGGGGACGAAGCGCGTGGGAGGATCACGCTATTCTCCCCAGTTCCCCCTCCCACCTGAACAAGTGCCCTGTCCGACCGGATGAGGCGCTAGTGCAGCGACCAGGACACATACCCACATCTGGCTTCCTACCTGCAGACACGGCCAATTGTGTCTGTAGGGACGCCCGACCAAGCCGGAGGCAACACAGAAATTCGAACTGGTGGACCCCGTGCACCGTGACCTATCTTAAGCAATTTTCAAGTCTCTGCAAACGAATTTTCATACTTTACCAAAATGAATCGAAACTAGTGGCTGCCTGAAAGCTAGGGAAAACAAATAAAAAAAACCCCAAAAAAACAAACAAAAGTATGCTTTGGAAAATGATCAGCAGTAATGTGAAGTATAAGCAATTTGCTATATAGTAAACGGGCCTGAACTTGCACAATTTCTGGTATGGCCTTTTAAATTCCCATGATAGCACGATGGGTCTTTAGTATGCACTCTTTTTCTGCCCTGCTGCTTTTGTCTTCAAACTGCAGTGGCCATGTGCATTAGTATTCCTTCGCCCCGCTCATATAGCTGTATGTTATTAGATATCCGAAATGCTGTGCTGTTCGATTAACCGGAGCAGATGACCTTCTGTGTAATTGGCAGGCTCAGTGGGTAGAGACAGAGATAGAGGTGAAGACCTGGGAGAATGACAATGCCAGGGAGACTGACTTAACAAATTTAACAAGGATAAGCTTTGTCAGCAGGCATTAGTTGGACACCTACCATTGTGCCCCCTGCGAAATCTTCGCAGTGGCCACGATCAAAACCGCAACAGGGAAGAGTCGAAGCCTTTATCTCTGTTGTGGAGCCCGGTCGAGCTCTTCTGTTTTGCTCTGAGACAGAAAACTTTCCTGGAGAACTTTACCAGAGTCAAGGTTCCTCGGGAAGACAAAGGTCTTCCATTACAGGCTCCGTTTTAGCGCTATGTGAATGGTCATACAAAGTAAAACCCTTATCAGTGACTTGTTCACAAGGCTTCATATCCCCCAGATAGCCTTGACAGATACTGGAGAGCCGATGAAGCATCGACATGTGTCTCATGGTTTTGCCCTTCTCTTTAAAGTATCCCATCAGCAAGTTCATAATAAAGGGGATTATAACATCTTTCTGTAATGACCTTTTTTAAAAACAAGCTCTGTAAGGCATGAGGCTGAATGCTAATGAAGCCCGGCTGCAGGGGCTAGCTAATGTGAAAAGCATTCATTAAGTTAAACTGCAAAACAACCACTTCGTGCCATTTGTTCATCTATGATTATCCTTTACTTGTTGTTTTTACAGTTATTTGTGATCTCCTGGCTTTGAAAGGGGGGTTTTAACGCATGTGGGCATCCGATATGTCTTTCTTTAGTGCGCATAATTTGTGCTAAGATCGGCACACTGCTGTCATAAGCGGTTCAGCACTCTCTTCCTATATTGGCCTTACTGTTATCTGCAATGACATCGTGCTTTAAACACAATCACTACGACGCTTGTTTTTTCTAACAGCCCCGAGTTGTTTGTTCGACTTATAAAATGGATTTGCCTCACTGGCTTACCACTGAAGTAGATAATGGCCTCTTTTATCACCTTGTTTAAGGCACGCTTCATTTGTATTGGGAAGTGACTTCTTACTACCAGAAAAAAATTGATGTTGTTCAAGGTCTAAGGTTAAACTTGGGTTGAAGTGAACGAACACACGTCTTCTCCATTATGTTGCATTTTGATGCCCTTATTTGTTAATGGACTACATTTGGTTTAAGGTGCTTATTTCGAAGCACTTTCAGCCCCTTTATTCTTTTCTTTTTTTTATTCCCCCCCTTTTTCTCCCCAATTGTATCTGGCCAATTACCCCACTGTTCCGAGCCGTCCTGATCTCTGCCCCACCCCTTCTGCTGATCCGGGGAGGGCTGCAGACTACCACGTGCCTCCTCTGATACATGCGGAGTCGCCAGCCGCTTCTTTTCACCTGACGGTGAGGAGTTTCGTTAGGGGGACGTAATACGTGGGAGGATCACACTATTCCCCGTCCCCCCGCCCGAACAAGTGCCCCAACTGACCAGAGGAGGCGCTAGTGCAGCGACCAGGACACATACCCACATCTAGCTTCCCACCCGCAGACAGTCTGTAGGGACGCCCAACCAAGCCGGAGAAAACACGGGGATTCGAACCACCGATCCCTGTGTTGGCAGGCAGCAGAATAGACCACTACACCACCCAGATGCCCTTTTCAGCCCCTTTCTATATGGGACTTCATAGTGGGGCTCACCAGGACCTCAGTATTAATGTTTCTCATCTTTCAATGGTATTGCATCAGGATGAATACAGATACTGTCATGTCATCATACAGTTTTGTCCAAATTAATGATCTAACTGAAATTTCTTGCAAAATTATATCCCCTCAAATATTTGAGGAATTTTTATTTTAAATGTTTGGGCAGCGCAGTGGTTGGTGCGGTCGCCTCGCAGCGAGAGGGTCCTGGGTTCGGGCCCCAGAGTGGTCCAGCCTTGGTGGGTCGTCTCGGGTCGTGGTTGAATCGGCCATTCTGGGTTGTCCCTGGGTGTGTGTGTGTGTGTGTGTGTGTGTGTGTGTGTGTGTGTGTGTGTGTGTGTGTGAGCCCTGTGATGGCCTGGCAGCCTGTCCAGGGTGTCTCCCCACCTGCTGCCCAATGACTGCTGGAATAGGCTCTAGCATCCCTGCGACCCTGAGAGTGGTTCGGATAATGGATGGACGTATGGATTTATTTTATTTTGAGTATAGTTCATTATACTCAGTTGAATTGTTAGATATGGTATTTGAATATGTAAACAGATATTGTGATTTATACTAATATTGCGTAAAAATTCCTATCCGGCACTACTTCCTAGACTCAATTCATCCCTTATTTTGGTCCTGCAGTTAAACAGGCATATTTATGGCACTATAGATTTATATACTGTTCAGAAACCGTGTTTGCATTATGTCACCATTACGCACATGATGCAAGAGGTTCAGATGTTTAGTGTAAATTTCCTGTGCATTTTAATAAATTAATGGAATAGCTGAAACATTGATTTTGTTTTTCCACAAGCGCGAAAGCTTTAGTCACTCTTAAATGATTTAAATTTAAAGGCCCGCTTTGCCCTCTTTAATGAACCATCAATATTTAATGTTGCACTCAAACACAAGAACAGTACAGAAGTAGAGTAATTGTACAATAACACCGCAGCAATGTGTGTTTCTCCGCCAAGCACGTAGACCTTTGACCTTCCAGAGCGGGTTTGTGTAAAATTATATTTTGTGTCTGGGGGAACTTAAAAAAGGAAAACAAATATTGAATATTGCTATCATGCACTTGACTAGGGTGGTGATATTTATCTGGATCAATGCCAAGCAGTAGTGATGACCCTCATCCTATTAGTCTTGGTCATTATGGAGGAAGGACGGGCTATTCCCATACATCGATCGGTTGGTTGTACTTACTGGGCATGAAACGTTTGAACTCTGAACATGCTCAAACTCGATCGTTAAGCCTGTTTTGCTTTCGTATGATCTAAATCAGAAGACTAATTCCCAGAATACTGATTGGGTCTGCTGAAGTAAGGATGCAGGGGACATTAATTCTGGGGCTGTTAAGCATCAATAGCCTATCCTGCTGAATGGCCTCCTCAGTATGTTCCATACAGTTTTTTTTTTGTCTCTCTTATGAGTTGCTGATCAGAGATACACACAGTAAATGCTGTGCAGATCTGAATGTGGCTATGGAAAAGGACTTAACAAATTGGAACCAACACGGGGATCGCCAGTTCAAATCCCCGTGTTGGTCGGGCGTCCCTAACGGACACAATTGGCCATATCTGCAGGTGGGAAGCTAGATGTGGGCATGTGTCCTGGTCACTGCACTAGCGCCTCCTCTGATCAGTCGGGGAGCCTGTTTGGGGGGGGGGGGACTAGGGGAATAGTGTGATCCTCCCACATGCTACGTCCCCCTGGTGAAACTCCTCACTGTCAGGTGAAAAGAAGCGGCTGGTGACTCCACATGTATCGGAGGAGGCATGTGGTAGTCTGCAGCCCTCCATGGATCATTAGAGGGGGTGGAGCAGTGACCGAGATGGCTCGGAAGAGTGGAGTAATTGGCCGTATATAGCTGGGGAGAAAAAGGGGGGGACATTTTCCAAAAAAGAAAAAAAATATGGAAGGGATCTTCCTAATCTTTCAGAGAAACATCTTTGACCATGCATGCAAGTATGAAAATATCATATAATTAAAAAAAAATCAAATGTTTCCTAACATATGCTTATCCAAAGTGCGGCCATATAAATTTAAATCCCTCAAACCCAGTCAGAACAAACGCTGTGGAATTTTTTTCCCATCACACTAAATTTACCCATCAGATTTTAAATGGGTTGAATTTCATAGCTTGTGCTGAAGTCTTGGAAATCTGCTGGTTCAGTGCTGCTTTTTTTTATTTGCAGAGAAAATTGGGACCTGCTGTTTACTGTCTGGGGCTATTCAGTCCATGACACCTTTATTGCTTCATTTTTCCTTTAGGCATTTTTTTTTTTTTTTTTGCCAGATTTCTTCGGGTTCCTACATTGATTTTTTTTGTTGAGCTCGGAGAAATTCTGCTGCGGCTGACATAATACACACTTTACTGTAAAGTTTGCCGTGGAAGAATATCCCATTTTTAGATACTCAACACTTTAAAAGACTTTTGGGTTGAAAAGAGAAATCTTTTTTTGTGGTTATAGTGTCTAGAGAGCTTCTGTGCACTCTGCTCCTATCCTGAAGTTATTGGGTCAAACCGGCAGGACGTTAATGAGAGACTACCATAGCTCATCTTGCACTTACAAAATATTTTCATTATTTTTATTAACAATTCTTAAGAAATGTGGTTAGAGGGGTTAATGCTCATTTTAAGGTAAGTTAAAGATGGTTTCCTTTTCAGAAAGCTAGTGTTCAAACACCCATGTAACATTTAACTTGACTGCCTTAAATTACTGAGGCACAGTAAATCTCAACATATTTCCCTGCAAGTTTTGTAAATTCACTGTCACTGTCCTATTTTACTCTCGATGTACATGTTTGGCAATGATGCATATTACCACACTAGGCTGATGAAATTGTGTACCCAGAAGCATTTCTGGGCAGAGATCCCAGACTGAAATTTAATGCATCATCCTGAGCCTACTGTTAGTTGTTATTTCTGTGCAGATGAAAAAACTGTGATGAGAACAAACTCTATAGCCATCACTTGACATATGTATTTTATTCGGATTTTAAAAAAAATCCTATTATCACAATCATGGAGCTGTTCATATGAATTCATCTAACGAATCTTATCTGAGGTTCTGTAACTGGTAACTGTTTTGGTAATGTAAAGCATAATATTAAACCAAAAAATAGTTTTCAAATAATACTCTAACTAGGGCGGCACGGTGGCACAGTGTGAGCGCGGTTGTCTCACAGCAAGAAGGTCCTGGGTTCGAGCCCCGGGGTAGTCCAACCTTGGGGGTCGTCCTCTGTGTGGAGTTTGCATCTTCTCCCTGTGTCTGCGTGGGTTTCCTCTGGGTGCTCCAGTTTCCTCCCACAGTCCAAAGACATGTAGGTCAGGTGACTCAATACTAAATGCCATACTAAATTGTCCCTAGGTATGAATGTGTGTGTGTGTGTGTGGGGGGGGCCCTGTGATGGCCTGGCAGCCTGTCCAGGGTGTCTCCCCGCCTGCCGCCCAATGACTGCTGGGATAGGGTCCAGCATCCCCACGACCCTGAGAGCAGGATAAGGGGTTTGGATAATGGATGGATAGATAATACTCTAACTATTTCAGTCCCCGTTTTGCGAGACAAGCAGATTTTGTATCACAATATGACATCCGAATGTCATTGAAGATAATGAATGATAATACCATATTGTTATTGCCCAGCTCTACTGTCTCACATAGTGTGAAAGTATTTCTGTCAGTTTCTACACCTTTCTTACAAATAAGAGTAAAAAGAAGCAATAATTGCAGTAAATAGATGGCTAAGCCGAAGTGTTAGTGGCAGTGAACATTTCATCCACTGTTTTTCATGCTGTCTAGCTGCTATCTGATGCATCATAACAGTTGTGGCGTGCAGTGCTCAGTGTGGTAAGGCAAATCCTTTTCAGGTTTGAAGTGTCATGTGCTGTGCTGTGACTTGATGTGCTACAGTACTGCCACATTAATATTTGCTACATCAGTTTGCTGAGGACTCGGGAAGGGCGAGTCTTCCCTTTTTAAAGTATCCAGTTTGTTGTTCTCCAAATGAGGGGAACAAACTAATGAAAGGAAGTCACTTTGTGCATAGGTGTTGTGGTGCATTTTCCTGGTATGGGCAAGGTTCACTAGTGCATTTGCCCAGAAATTCAAAGCCATTTTGTGGTATCCTCCATCCTCCATACACGAAGTATCTCTATCCTGTTGGGAGTCATTTCCTCACGGATGAAGATGCCTCTGTTCTCCGTGCAGTAATGACTTCTTAATGGGTTGAGTAACTTCAAAACGAGGGAAACCAAAACCATATCCCATAGCTATTTCAGTCACCATATCTCCAGTCACCCGAGGACTTTTAGGATTTTGAAAGGGGAGCCAGTATCTTTCATCATTATCAAGAAATCGAGTTTTGCTTCTCACAAGCGTTGCTAACATTTGGATCGAAAAATAAGTTGACACACTGAAGATTTTTTTTTTTTTGATTTTGATGTACTTTATTAATCCCAGCGGGGAAATTCTTCTCTGCATTTAACCCGTTCTAGCTGTGTAGCTAGGAGCAGTGGGCAGCTGCCGTGTAGCACCGGGGGACCAAAGCCAGTTTGTCTTGCCATGCCTCGGTCAGGGGCACAGACAGGAGTACTAACCCTAACATGCATGTCTTTTTGATGGTGGGGGGAACCAGATCATCCGGAGAAAACCCACCGCAGACACGAGGGGAACATGCAAACTCCACACAGAAAACGACCTGGGATGACCCCCAAGGTTGGTCAGCCTCAGGGTTCGAACCCAGGACCTTCTTGCTCCGAGGTGACAGTGCTAACCACTGTGCCTCCAAGGTTCAGTGTGGTCCCTAAGACCCCCGTGAAGTTGAAGTATAAAAGTTTCTTCTTCAGTGTTCTTAGGTGGTTGGACTTGGGTATATCACAGTGTAGTTTATGAGGGTAAACTATATATGGTTGCTGGCTATGATTAATGGGGTTGGCAGATATTGTTTTGGTTCAATACTCTTTTTTTATTGTGTACATTTCCAACCTTTTTAATGTCGAGTTGCTGTTTTGCAGTTTTCTAGCTGAGCAGGCTACTGCTTTCAGAGAGTAGGGGGAAAAATAGTGGTATAGTAGCAGTGAAGACCATCTCATCCCCTCATTACCAACACTTGTTGTGTTTTAGATGGATGAGTATATCTGACAGCTAATCGCAGGATAGAGGCCATTCCACATATTCCATTTCACATCCTCTTGGCACCACAAGAATGCTATGAGACAAAACAAGGATACACAGTGTCATCGATGCAAAGCACAAGTGTTGCGTGACCGTTTTGAACAGAATGGTGTGGGATTATCGCCTTAAGTTTGTAATTGGTAGCAGGCTTAATATCCTACCTTGAATGAAACCACATGGGCAATGCCAAGTGATCGAAAATGAGGGGGGAGGCTATGAGAGAGAATAGTGGTGGGGTACAGAAAAAATAAATTAAGCCAATCTTCTTACCAATGAGGAATATAATGTGAAAAAATGACAAAAAAAACAAAAAACGTTTGTCTTACAATAGTATATTTTTCAGATGCATTCACTCAACCATTTTTGGAGGAGTCGCACATTCCCCCTGCCCCCAAATCTATAGAGATGGTACAGAGCTACATGAGAGATTAAATGTCAGTTTGCGAGTGAATGAGTACCAAGCCTGGTTCACGAGGTGCTTCACGTCTAAAGATTTGAGTGATCGAGCCAATACTGAGAGGTTATTCTAAAGGGGTTTGCCACAGATACTTAAATATAGATCAGCCTACATTTAAAATCTGTGGAAGGGACATCTGGAAGGGGGACTTCTGGAATGATGAGGCTTTTAAGGCTGAAGCAAGACATCAAAAATTACTTCATTTTGAATCTTCATCTCTGAAACATCGTTTAGACTCAGCCTCCTCTTGCTTTATAGCATGCTTCCCTCCTCAGATTCACACCTCCTATCACTGTTTTCTATTTCATTATGTTAGTTTGGTTATACAGGTTATACATTTGACTTACTGTTCCCCTCACTTCTGTTCCACGTCTAGTGCCCATTTTCTATCCATCCATTATCCAAGCCGCTTAGCCTAATCAGGGTCGCGGGGATGCTGGAGCCTATCCCAGCAGTCATTGGGCGGCAGGCGGGGAGACACTCTGGACAGGCCACCAGTCCATCGCAGGGCCGACACATTCACACCTAGGGACAGTTTAGTATGGCCGATTCACCTAACCTGCATGTCTTTGGATTGTGGGAGGAAACCGGATCATCCGGAGGAAACCCACACAGACACGGGGAGAACATGCAAACTCCACACAGAGGATGACTTGGGATGACTCCCAAGGTTGGACATCCCCGGGGTTCGAACCCAGAACCTTCTTGCTGTGAGGCGACTGTTCTAACCACTGCGCCACCGTGCCGCTAGTGCCCATTTTATTTACTTGAAAACAGTGAATGCCTAGATGCACTTTCAAAAGTGGGGGCTTAGTGGGTTATACTTGGCTCAGTGCTGCTTAATTCAATGTAGTGTTAATGTAGCCTGACTTTGTGGCTCCTGGCTTTGGAAAAAATATCAGCTTTAATTAATGTGAGTACCCTTCAGACTGTGTTTTCACTGCAGCTCGACCTTACAGTGTGTGTCTTTTCCCTTAGCCTTGGCAGGGCCCCCTTAGGAGTACAAAAAAAAAACGTCTATAGGGCCAAGGCCACACTGTTAATATTGCAGAAGGGCACCTGGGTCCAATATCTGTGAACTGCGGCTTCTTCATCACAGGAGCAGTGTGGAAATCAGGCCATAATGTATCAAGCAGACACCTCTGGTTGGCTCAAGGGCACTTGGGAACGGAGAGTCTGGGCAAATTATTCCGAGTCAAGGCTGCAAGAATTTCCACATATCTTTTGATGTGGGGCCAAGTTAAGAAAATATATGCCTCTCTCTCTCTGTGTGCTGTGGGAATTAAATCAACATTTTCAGTTGAAGGGCCGAATTTTAAAGTTAATAGTCTTACCTCTATGTGACAAGATTGCAGGGCCACCCTAAAAGTGGGTTAGAAAGGGAAAAAAAACCCCTCACGATCAATGTTCCCATTTAATCTTTTGACCACTTCATTAGTCAAGTTCAGTATTTGTTGCAATTTAGTTTTTTGTTTTTTTTTGGGCCCCTTTTTCCCCCCAATTGTACTTGGCCAATTACCTGTGTCTTCCAAGCCGTCCCGGTCGCTGCTCCACCCCCTTTGCCAATCCGGGTAGGGCTGCAGACCACTACATGTCTCCTCCGATACATGTAGAGTCGCCAGCCACTTCTTTTCACCTGACAGTGAGGAGTTTCACCAGGGGGACATAGCATGTGGGAGGATCACGCTATTCTCCTCAATTCCCCCTCCCCCCTGAACAGGTGCCCCTATCGACCAGAGGAGGCGCTAGTGCAGCGACCAGGACACATACCCACACTCGGCTTCCCACCTGCAGACATGGCCACTTGTGTCTGTAGGGACGCCCGACCAAGCTGGAGGTGACATGGGGATTCGAACCGGCGATCCTGGTGTTGGTAGGCAACAGAATAGACCACTACGCTACCTGGACGCCCTATCCTTTTCATGTTGTTTGAGTTATACCTCGGATATTCACAAGCATCTGTGGGAAGGGAATGTTATGTGTTGTTTTTCTCAACACTAGATCTGTGTGTTAATGGCAGTCGTTTGCAGCAATGAGAATGGTTTGGAAATGCCATTTCTTAAATGCGTCATTGAGAGGCGCTGTAAGTAGATAATGGACGTGGTCAGTGGCTGTTAACTCAATGCTGCAGAGTATCTTTTACAGCTGAAAGTTCCTTGTGAAAAAAGTTCTGGTGGTATTACCTTGCCTTTACACAAACCTCTTTTTGCGACAACCCCCACCCCTTTCCCAACATTTGTTCTTGTAATGACCGTAACCCCATCTTCCATATTTGTGTTTGTCATGACAATATCCATTAGGGTAAACATAACTTCTCTTGAGAGTTTTTCCTGTCTGTGTATGGAAATGGAATGTAGTGATTTGTTGTACACATCATGTACTTGGGTTGGTGTGTGTGTGTGAGCGTGTGCATGGGTGAGAATTTAGTTTCCCGTAGGCTGTGTCACTGATGAAAAATAAAGGCACGTTTAATTCAAATGCAAACTGCACCAGCAGCTCAGTGTGGTCAGTGTTTGGCTCTCGTGAGCAGCGTAGCTGTGCCACTCAAACACTAAAGTGAAAAACCTCATCACAAACTTCTCTTGTCTTTTCTTTCTGTCCTCATATTAGTCGGCTTTGTGAGACGTGAGAATGCCCTTTCATGCCTGCCCCTAGTCACACCTATGAGGAGATTTGTGGAAACTTGGAAGCTCCATTTCGAAGCTGTGACTGAGGTGAGAGGTGACAGACCTGCACAGATGTTGAAATTAAGGCTTCCCAGTAGGTTCGTGCAGTCATTGAACAAAATATTTGCCATATGCCAGATGTGTTTGCACACAAAGGTGTGCAAACACATCTGGCTAACACGCCTTCCCCTTTCCCCCTGTTTTTTATTTTCATACACAGTTCAAGGACGCGTTTACAAAAACTTAATGAAAGCCATTTTATTCGACGTATTCTTACAACGAATTATAATACAATGAATTTGTTCCCTGCATTTAAGCCATCCTATTTTATAGGAGCAGTGGGCAGCTGCAGCACCCGGGGACCAACTCCAGTTCGTCTTTCCATTGCCTTGGTCAGGGGCACAGACAGGAGTATTAACCCTAACATGCATGTTTTTTTTAAAGATTTCTTTTTTGGCATTTTCTGCCTTTATTAGATAGTGATAGCCAAGAGAGACGGGCAGGAGAGGATCCGAGCCAGATTCGAACCCAGGCCGCTGTGGTAAGGACTCAGCCTTATGTGGTACGTGCTCTACCAGGTGAGCCACCGGGGCGCCCCACATGAATGTTTTTTTAATGGTGGGAGGAAACCGGAGCATGTGGAGGAAACCCACGCAGACACCGGGAGAACATACAAACTCCACATAGAAAGGAACTAGGATGGCTTGGGGTTCGAACCCAGGACCTTCTTGCTGTTAGGCAACAGTGCTAACCACTGGGCCACTGTGCCGTCAAGCTACTTATTTTGTTCATGATTCTATTTGTGTAAGAATGTTTCTATAAGAATGGGGGTATGTGTATTCTACAAGATCAGGACCCATATTATCCCAAATTAAGCTGTATGTAAAATTAGACCTTTCTTTCTGGTACTACATGCAACAGCAATACATTCACATCCATTACTTGTGCTCTTATGTGGGGCTTTTCATCTCTCAAGTTATTTTGTCTTTGGACATGTAGGTCAGGTGAATGGCATTTAAATATATAATTTTTTTAATTCCTAGAGCCGTTTCAAAAAGGCACTGAAAAAAAACAAAAACAAAAAAGACCAAGCTCTTCAGTTTGTTTATTTGTTAATACTGCAGTGACCCCAGTAGTCCATGTTGCTTTTTTTTTTAGCATATCCCCTTGCAGCAACTTTCAGAAATGACTAATTTGTGCCATTAAGTAACTGCACCACTTTCCAGGTAGCCTTTAAATTATTCATGTAATTGAGACTGTGCGCTCCTCCTCTGCTGCCCTGACCCAATAAGATAGTTACAACCAGGCCTCGAAGTCAAGTCTTCATTTTCTCCAAACGCTCACTTTTTCCTTGTTGTTGGAACAGTCCCCCTGCTCATAGTTGATCAAAAAGTGTGCACTCACATCAGATCGCAAGAGGTCCCAGGTCAAACTCTCCAGAGACCGTTTTTACTTGTGGAAAGAGGGTTTCTGCAATGAGCAAAAATAGATCTGCCTGGCTTGTCAACTGACCGATGAAATGGTAACCTCCTTTCACAGCAGATCTTATTCATACCTGAGTAGCTAGCAATCGTGGACACAGAATAATGAGTGAATATTCTTGACCTTTTTTCTCCTACCTTTACAGTCCACCCCTCCCCATAGTGAATGTATTGGAAAAACTCTGTACCACCAAAAAAGAGACTTGGTGGCTGCCATCCTTGACTGAGGAGTTAATGGGTTTTGAGTTCACGACAGCCTCCGCAGACAGGGAGGTGCGGAGGAGGGATGGGGGCGGGGGGGTTGCTTGTCAATGATCGATGAGTGCAGTTGAGGCAATCGTTAATTAGTGAAGAAAATGATGCACTTGGCTAGCCTTGATCGCCGCAGATGCTGCTGGTACCCTGTCAGTCATCGTCACTTCCAACCTTGACTTTTTTTTTAACAGTTCTACCAATATGTTGGCCGTTATTTCTTGACGTTTGCATCCGCCGTTCTCTCTTTCAGCTCTCTTATGCTTACTATTTCATGCCTCCCTCCCTGAATCCCACCCTCTCCCTTCTCCCAGGAGCCAGTGTCATCCCCTTAAAGCTGTCACTCAGTGTTTTGGTGCTCCGTGACGCATCATGTGGCGTTGCCTATAATCGGCTGTCACAGCTGTTTCATTGAGATGGACACCTTCCTCTCAATTGCATCTGCTGTTCCTTCTCGCTCACTGCTCCACCGCCCATTTATTTCTCTCCTCGTGTACTCTCTCGCTCCTCCTTTCCTTGGGCCAATCAAGCCACACCTCCATGGCAACCGGCAGCGAGGGTAAAACATCCACAGATGGTGCTGAGTAGAGCGAGTGGCAGGCGCACTACGAGATCCAGTCAAGGAGCGTGTTTGTTTGCTGGAGTGTGTGTGAGTGTGTGCGTAAGAGAGAGAGAGAGAGAGGGAGACACGTCGGGTAGCCACTGTCTTGTGAAGGAGGCAGAGTTGCCTTGGAAAAAAAGAACAGAAGAGGGGCAGGAGTGTATGCCAGCTGGGAGAAAATAAAACAGAGTAGTGGGAGGTAAAGCACTAATTAAACTGGAGGAGGAAGAAGAAGAAGAAGAAGAAGAAAGAAGAGGTTTGAGAAACCTTTTAAAGAGAGCAGGAGGTAGAGTGCTGGTAAGAAAATATTGATGACCTGACAAAAAGAGCACAGCGTTGATCAGGGAGCGATACCACAGAGCGAAGTGACAGAGGAGTCCTGATATACATTTACAGGACACAAAACCCCCACACACACACACACACACACAACCCCCCCCATACACACACACACACACGCTGTCCTTTGCTTACACATGAGTGACAGTCCCACCGTAGGCAGACACGAGGGTGACCGAAGAGTCGAGGAGTGCACTGCCGCCCTTTTCCTGGGACTCGAGAGTTTTTAACTCTGTCAAAATCAGCGGCCGTTTTTTGATTGGGATTTAAACCCCAAGCCAGAGTCCTCTTTTTGCACTAACCCCGGGCTTCAGAGCAAAGATGAGCTGCAGGAAGCGTTGCAAGAGGGAGATCTTCAAATTTGCCCAGTACCTGTTCAGACTCATCACTGGCACTCTCAACACAGGTAAGACTACCTGCCGGTGGACTTTGACAGTCGTTTCTCCTCATGAGTTCTCTTCCATTCACAGGGATTATGCCACATTTAGAAAGTGACAGTTTTTCTCTCTGACCTAGCTTCTGCGTCATCCTCTTGGCAGTCCCAGCAAAGTTTTTACCTGATATCCACAGTGGGATAAAATAGACTGCAGGAAGGCTGTAACCAAAGACAAGCTTTGACACATGGGGAGGGTCTGGGACACCTTGCTAACCTTGTAGCCTTGTAATGTGTAGTGTATATGTACATGTTGATGTGACTGAATCCAGCAGCAGCATTATGTGGAATTCTTAACTAAGTTGGGGCTTATTTCATAGTCAAGGGTCATAAGTGTGTGTGTGTGTGTGTGTGTGTGAGAGAGAGAGAGAGAGAGAGAGAGAGAGAGAGAGAGAAAGAGAGAGAGAGAGAGAGAGAGAGAGAGAGAGAGAGAGAGAGAGAGAGAGAGAGAGAGAGAGAGAGAGAGAGAGAGAGAGAGAGAGAGAGTCATAGGAGATATATGAACTCTACAGAACCAAAAAAAATTAATTATTTTCAATGAGCTCAGCTGAAAAGAAACACATTTTCTATACTTCTCGCATCACAACTCGTGCGTTATCTTTTTTTCGTGGAAAAGCTCAGCTTGCAGACGTCCTCTCATGCAGTGTTGTAAGTTTGGCTGTTAAAGGCATTTTGTACGCACTGCACCAAGTTTAAGGAAGACAAAGTGTCTGTCTGTGCTTTTGTCAGCTTAGTACAGAAGTCATCCATTTGCCCATCTAGATGTCACCAACCTTCTTGGTTGGTCGAATCTGTGTTGAAATTGGAAATAGCGTCATTTTCAGTATCCCTTTGACAATGCTTACCTGATTGAGTTTTAGATACCTGTCCAATATGTTTTATAATGTGTCAACCGTTTGCTTATTCTTTATTCCTGGTGCCCGAGTACTGTGTGCACACCCAGGGTTAATATGCAACTGATGGTACAGCCAGGACTGAAATAATGACCTTGAATAACATGCTATTTTAAAGATTCTTCAAAAGCACGTTGTTGGCTATAAAGCACGTTGTTGGCTATTGTCTGCCACTTGCACACAGGGGTAAATGAGTCACCATCTCTTTATCTGAATCATATTCCAAAGCTTTCGCTGTCCCCTTTGTTTTGTGCACACTCACAGGCGGCTTTTGTAGGAAGAGCACTAATGAATCAATGGTTTTAATGAGATTAAATGTTGGATTATACTGGATTACCATCAGATTAGGCCATGAGGAGTTCAATGCAGCACAAAGGTTGCCAGCAGTGGCATACTTACATATACTGCACCAGTATTGATAATTTCACCACTATGGATTATTTACATGCTTTATCTAGTTGGTGTTGTGATTGTTTATCTTTGGTGCTCTCATGGCATGGTGCCTTTTATAATGAAGATTTGTCTAGGTGATATTTTAGGGTAAGAACAAGGTTGTGGTGTGTACGGACTCCCTTGTCTCTGAGTTGCATGATGCTTTTGTCTAATTTTTACATTTATTGAGCTCATGCCAAAGTTTATACATTTGCTGAACCTGCCTGGAGAGATGCTACCATGGGCATGGTAGTGATTTCCATTATGCACCTCAAGATCAGTGTGAGGCAGACTTGATTTTCACCAGCACTAGCTTCTTAAAAGTCCTTGTAAAGTTTCCAAAGACACATATTTACTGAAAGGGGGAGATAGACCTCTAGCATTGGGAGATTTTCATACATTATTTGGCCTATTTTTTGCAAGGTCCCCTTGGCCTTGGCCATAGGGAGATAATTGGGGGTTGGTGGATAGGGGAGTTGGTGGGTAGCCTTGTAAGAGTTTCTCCACCAGTGTTGTGCTGTCTGAAAAGAGCACTGTAGGTGGTATAAGCTTTCCAGTCATACTAATCAATTTAAGCTCTGTAGTATCTCCTGGTGAAATTATCTTCCCAAAGCAGAGATAATTTGTGACGATGGATTGTTTCCATAGCTACCAACAGGTGATTGCAGTCACATTGTGGTTTTGAAGCCACCGTTAGTTATTACATGACTGCAGTCATTCATAATTTCCACATTGGTCTGAAAGACAGACACAGATACCTACAAAAAGCAATATTATATAACTGTTCCCTTCAACAGCAGCTGTGATGTTCGTTTGGGTGCAAAATTGTGGGCCTTCGTGTTGTTATGTATGCTTATTAATTATTGATAATGACTGTATATATAAAAGAGTTGATTTGTTTCCCTTTGGAGCCAAGCCAGTGCTGAGTCAAAGAAAGAGATTGTTTTATTGACCACGGGATCTTCTGAACAACACTTTATCATTGCCACTCTGTCTTATGAATCCTTTTCCTCCATAGATAAACTTCAAATGTCTTGATGCATTCTCAATAATCTTTAAACCATCAATCTCTTTGGGTGGCATGACAATTGTGTTACTAAGATTACTTAAATATAGCTTGACTGTACCGAGAGCAAACCTTTTATCCATGATAACCAGTAAGCCTTGTGCTATCCGGTAATTATTTTGAACAAGTAAGAGCTAGTTTTAAATTTTCCAAACAATTGATCATCAAATGCATGGTAATGCAGCCTCCTCGCCATCTTTGAATGCTTCCATGTATCAATCAATCAATCAATCAATCAATCAATCAATCAATCAATCAATCCAATCAATCAGTCAATCAGTCAATCAAGTTACATTTTATATAGCACTTTTCTAGCCACTCAAAGATGATCCCAAAAGACACATGAGTTAGCTTGCATCACTGATAAATGATGTCTTTGTCTCAAGGAGAAGTGTGATAGCAGAATGTGAAACCAATGCTTGCTGGCCCCTACAGCCTAGCTGAGGTCAGTGCTGCAAAATCATTAAAAAAGCACTTCATAGTTGAGGGATTTCACGTACCATAACCAGTCAGGTATCAGACACTAACACCCGATGAATGCATCTAATTCTCTGTGAATGTAAATTGTTGATGAATGCAAATTATTGTTGGTTATTAACAGGATTTGACCAGAGCAAAGCTGACGTAGCACATCTGGGTGACTAGAAAAATACACTTATTGATAAAGTCCGTTAACAGGCCATGGGGTTTTCAGTTGGGATGTTCATTGTCTAAGAACAAGTGCACAGCCACTGCTTCATTGATTATTTACTCAACAGTGCCACCGCAGTCACATACTAGGTCGAGTATGTTGTGTAGTAAAGAGGTCCTATCATGCTTTTTGGGTTTTTCCCTTTCCTTTAGTGTGTTATATAGCTGGGAGATGTGTGTAAAATGTCTGCAGAGTTACAAACCCCAATGGCCATGCCAAAGGGAGTTATTCCCTCTGACAGAAAACACTGCCTGAAACGCCTCATTTGTTGTCCAGCATTTTCTTCCGTTATTTATCTACATCACTATAATATATTTTCACAATGCCCTGGTAGTGGCTAGTTTGGCCTGCCCTCAAACAAGTAGAGTGGACGGGTCACAGACTTTGATGCAACACTAGGAAGTTTGGTTAGCGTGTATTGCAGTGTCAAGAAGATGCTGATTTCTTCGGTGCAAAGGTAATTCCCATTATATGGACTTCCAAAGGAAAAAGGATGAAATGAAGAATCAGTGGTTAAAATTTCTTTTTACCACTGTTCCTCAGCAGTACAACCCCAACCTTTTGTGTCCCCTTCATTTTACAGAGGCCTGCTTCCTGAACCGGGTACAGTTCAATGCTGGATTTTTGATTTGTTTGCCAAGAAAGCACTAGACAACATTGGATACAGCTTCTTTATTTCGGGCCAACAACAGCTTTATGCCAATGTGTTTGTGTGTTCACACCGGATTTATGGCTAGGCTAGTGCTAAAAGACAGGGCTGTTCCATCTGTAAAGGGCTGTGTTGAGTCAGAAGTGCAAGCTGTAAGTACCACTATATCACTGAAATTTTTGTCTTGTATTGATAATCGGACCAAATGGTTTGTGAATACAGTTTCAGTGCAGTGCGCGTATACAATGAAGCTAGTCCTGGGTAAGATGCTAAACTGCAACGCTGGCTGTAGAGAGGTCACACCTTACCTCAGCAAGGGCCCTTTAGCTAAGGACGACATCCCTACTGGTAGATCTGGTCCTCCTGCATGCCTGTATGGTACTTCCCATGGTGCCCAGTCCAGCCAACACATTGGCATAGGAGGAGGGAACTCTGATTTCAAATCCACCTGCTGCCTTGTGGGTTGATGCCTCTTTAGGCAAAGGCTAGGAGAAGGTAATTCTGAATTCAAATCCCCCAGGTACAGTCTACCCAGCTGTCAGTACCCTCAAAGGGTAAACCATGTTGGCTCCGCTTAGTCAACTTGCCAGCGGTTCCGGCAACCGGCAGCTGTTCTGGCAAAAAGCAACAGGATTCTTCTCCGGCCGTCTCAGCTATGCTGTGCCACCGAACAACAGAGGATCTTGCCAAGGGACACTATAGAGCACCAAATAGTGTCATCATCTAGGGTGCAGTATCACATTGAGGCTGCTAGGGTACAGCCTCACATGTGCCCCTGATCAAGGCAATGGGAGGAAGTGACTGGAGTTGATCCCCGAGCGCTGTACGGTGGCTGCCCACTGCTCCTGGCTACACAGCTAGGATGGGTTAAATGCAGAGAGTAAATTTCATTTGTATGTATGTACAAAATGACTAATAAAGAATATTCTATTCTATATTCTATATTCTATTCTAAAGTTATTTAGGGAGCTAACGGCGATTTGCTCAAAATAATATAGCCGTGCAGTGAGCAGTCAGATATATGCCTTTATTCCAACCATATCCGTTCAAAATCATGACGTTATTTTCACAACCGCCGAGGATAAATGTCACTGTAACCCCCTATCATATTGCAATAGTTCATTTACATTTATGGGTATCTTTTGCCTAGTTCGGTACTGTCACTTTGAAAGACCGTGAGTCTACAGGTCAGGCTTGCTAGGTGGTAGGGGTGGGCGGATCGATCCAAACATAGATTTTATCGATCCTCATGGGTATCGATACCAGATCGGTTCTAGCGCATGGGCTCGATACCAGTTTCAGTTTCTCTCTTATAAGTCACCCATTTCAACAAAGAGTGGAACTGTGTGCAAAAACCATTCTATTGTCGTGAACACATACACGCACACTTTGCTTCTCCTCCGCTGCTGTTGCTGTCGTGTCGTCACGTGAACATGCGCGTCGCGCACGCACCGAGGCACACCGCTCCTGACTACCGGCGCCAATCCAACACATGCGGTGATGGCAGAGAGAAAGAGGAGCACTGTGTGGAGTTATTTTACACATGTAAGTGAAAACTTTGCAAACTGCATTGCGTGTAAGAAGGCTGTTCACTACTGTGGCAACACCATCAATTTATATAACCATATGAAAAACCACGAGAAAGAGAATGCAGAGCTTCAAAAGAAACGAAGGGGGGGAGGAGGGGAAATCTAATGGACAGACAGACAGACCCCCAGCGCAGAGACTGAGTTCACTGGCAGAGTCCTTTCAGAGAGGCAAGGAGTATCCAGGTAGGCTGTGTAGTAAAATTAATATGCTAGTCAAATTGGATCTTCAGCATTGGTTAATGTTAGATTTTCAAACTGTGATTGTACATCATTAGCTGTTACTTTAGCAGACTGATTAAATAAAGACTACGTATATTCAGGTAATCACATATGTTAAGCCCACTGAAATTTATCTAAATTAGTTATTTTAATGGAATTGGGAAAAAATTTACCTCAAAACTGAAATATAAGAATGGCTGAATATAGTAACTTATTGTGTAACAGTGAAAGGGAGACTATATGATTCCTGTATGTAGTCTATATAGGCTATCAGTGTTGCCAGGTCTGCGGTTTTCCCGTGGAATTGGGCTAATTTCAGGATGTTGCCTCGGGTTGTTTTTGTTTTGTCCCCCCCCCCCGCAGGTTGAGGTTTTGCATGCAAATTACATTAATTGTATATTTAAATAATTTAAAAATAAACTATATTTTAATTTAAACACATTTCAAATTCAGCAATTTACACAACTATAGCACTGAAACAATCGTACTCAAATCCTAATCTTAACCATTCGTGAGAAACAATCTATAGATACATTGACTACAAATGTAATAAAAAATTAAAAAAAACGTTTATTGATATTGGTGTCTCCATGTGTAAATGGTAGTAATGTATGATATGACTGAGTATTTGCAAGTATTTACACATGTACAGTGAGTGTAAGATTAAAATGTAGCCCAGTGTATTAACAGGACAAAGTGTAGGCCTATCTCTTGTAATAAGGTAATATAATTGCATTGAATAAATGCATATGAAATAAATACATTCATATTGTCTAGGCAGGGAGGAAATTCATCCAAAAAAAGAGGAAGAGAGAAACTAGTTTGTGCATCAGTGAATTGGTCTAACATTTCCAGTTATTTATGATAATATATCTGATAATACAAGACAGTCTCTAAAACTAGTCAAGATACAGACGTATTTAAATGTCTATTTGCTGGACATGGGGGCATAGTGTGTACGTTTTTGAGTTTACTCTACTAATTTACAGCCTTGCAATATATTTGGCAATGGTAGTAATGCTGTTGGTTTTTAAAAGCAGTGTATAGTGTTTGACAGGGCCGCATTTAGAGTTTTGGTGTTGGGCTGTTTTTGGGGCTAGTTTTAGTTGCCATTGGGCTAGTTTTTGGGCTAGTTTTGATTGGTCATTGGGCTGGTTTTTTCACAAAGACCTGGCAACCCTGTAGGCTATAGACCTAATTATTTTGTTATTTCATATAGGTGATTCCCTAAAAGCTCTCAATATAACCAGAAGCCTTGCTGAAATGATTGTGAAGGACATACAACCTCTCTCTGTGGTTGAAGATGAAGGTTTTAGGAATTTTGTCAAGACACTTGAGCCACGCTACAATATTCCAAGTAGGAAAACTTTAATGGAAGGGAAAATACCAGAAATGTATGAAGAATGCCGATCAAAAGTTAAAAAAAAATCTCTGGATAGTGGAAACACTGTTGTACTCACAACAGACATGTGGACATCAAGCGCCACAGAGGCTTATTTAACTGTCTCATGCCATGTCATTGATGAGAACTGTCAAATGTAAGACTATGTCCTGGAAACCTGTAGTTTTGCAGGACAACACAGCGCTGACAACATTTGCACAGAATCAAAACGAATCATTGAGGAATGGGGCATAACTGGCAAAGTTCAGGCTGTCGTCATAGATAATGGAGCCAATTTGGTTGCTGCAGCGCGCAAAGCATGTTGGGCGCATTATCCATGTTTTGCACACACTTGAAATTTAGTGGTAAAAGACTCCATTAAGGCTCTTCCTGATCTACTTAACATTCAGCAGAGATGCAGTGCTATGGTAGCTTTCTTTCACCATAGCAAAAGAGCAGCAGAGAAGCTCAAATAAATTCAGAAACAGCTGCAGTTTCCAGAACACAATGTGATACAGTCAGCTGAAACAAGATGAAACTCTGTGTTCTATATGTTCAAGAGACTGTGAGCAGAAGGAAGCTGTTTACAACAGTCCTCTGCCATCTTGGAAAGAGCTCACTGTGCTTAAGTGAGGAAGACTGGTCCATGATCAGTCTCTCCATTGATGCCCTGTGACCCTTTGAGGAAGTGACAAGAGAGATATCAATCGAAAAACATGTTTCACTTTCAAAAGTGATTCCTCTCATGTCACTCCCTATGAGAGCAACTACATCTTATAAGCACAACAGTAGCAAGCTAGCTGCTGAGCTGTCAGTTCAATGCCAACGTCGTTTCAAAGGTATTGAAACCTTTTATGGTCTCGCTGTCAGCACCTTCCTGGACACATGATTTAAAAACCTTGGGTCCGCGACCAAGCAAATGTTGAACCTGTAAAAGGGTGACTCATCACTGAAATGCAGTTACTGAACAAGACCTCAGCCACTTCAGTGTCAGCTCCTGAATCTGCCTCAACCTCTGCCTCAGCAGTAGATACTGCGACTGCCTCAATCTTCCCTGCAGTGGCTACTGTATCCCCACCTGCAGCAAAAGGTGGGATATGGACAGAGTTTGACACTCTAGTTCTTGCATCCCAGCAGCATTGCACAACTGGCACTGGTGCCTTAATTGAAATGCTCCAGTTCTCAGAGGAGAAGCCAATTCCGTGGGATCAAGACCCACTAACTTTGGTGGGGGAAAAAAATTAACAAACATTCCCCTCTATAAGCAAGCTTACCAAGAAACACCTGGGAGTCATTGCGTCCTCTGTACATGCAGAAAGGATTTTTTCTAAGGCAGGACAGTTAGTAAGCCAGAAAACAAGTGCAATGAAAGGGAAACATTTAACAAGTTATTGTTTCTGAACAAAAACCTCTAACTCAGTGGTTCCCAACAGGGGGGCTGGGGCCCAAAAGGGGGCCTCAGGGAATATTTTCTTGGTCACAGGAGGACCTTGGGGGTAAAAACTTTGAGAATGTTGCTGTAACTGAAGGAAAGAATAATTGTTTAGGGTAGTTTGTGCTTTTGTTTGTTTGGTTATTTGCACTTTGCTTGTGTACAACAGTTTTAAGACATTCATTGTTCAAATAATTGTTGTACACTTTATTAAAAAAATGGAAAGGGAAAAATGTAAACATGTTATTGCTGAATAAAAACCTCTAACTCAGTAGTTCTCAACAGGGAATATTTCCTTGGACACATGAGGGTCTTGGAGGTTGAATGGTTGAGAATGTTGCTCTAGGGTTTGTGCTTTTGTTTAGTTATTTTCACTTTGTTTATTTATTTCAAATAATTGTTTGCACTTTGTTTATTTAAAAAAAAGCCAGTGAAGAGGTGCAGTGAAACGGAAAATGTAAACATGTTGTTATTTCTGAACAAAAACCTCTCAAGGAAAGAAGAATGAAAGTTTTAAAACATTCGTTCCCCACTAATAATTGTATGCACTTTGTTTATTCAAAAAACCTTTTTCATGATTGCACATTCAACTTACAGTAATAGAAATATTTTTATTTGCCTTTAAAAGTTGTCCTGTGTTTTAACATGCACATGATTAAGTGTGAAGCAAAAAAAGTCTTTAAAATCATAAATCAAATAATAATTTAGTGGTCATGAAAATGTATTCAGATTTAGCCTATTGATGATTCATTCACCTCATAAATCATGACACACTGCTCTCCCCTACATGAAAGTACATAAGCCACTTGGAAAATAAAAAGGTATCGGTATCGGAATACTGGCCCTGTATTTACTTGGTATCGGATCGAAACCAAATTTTGCAGTATCACACACCCCTAGCTTGGGGCATCCGTTTGTGGTTTGGACCGACCACAAAAACCTGTCCTACATCCGCAGTGTCAAACGGCTGAACTCCCAGCAAGCCAGGTGGGCCGTTTTCTTTAATAGGTTTGACTTTGTATCGTCTTACCGCCCGGGCAGTAAAAACACCAAAGCCGGCACACTATCTCGTCAGTTTGATACTACAGGGAGGAGCGCTGAGCCCGAGCCTATCCTGGCCCCATTCCGCATCATTGCACCGGTCCTGTGGGGGATTGAGACCGGGTGATGGTGGCACAGCGTACTGATCCAGGGCCTGAGGGTGGCCCTCAGGAACATCTGTATGTGCCCCCTGCAGTCCGGCCACAAGTCTTGGAATGGGGCATTCATCTCGTCTGGTGGGCCACCCAGGGGAGAGGTGGACTCTGGAGTTCATTGGCCGCAGGTTTTGGTGGCCAACCATGCGGAGGGACGTTTCCTGCTTTGTGGCAGCCTGGGTCACCTGTGCCTAGTAGAAGTCCCCATGCCAGCGTCCACCCGACCTGCTCTGCCCGTTGCCTATCCCACATCGGCCCTGGTCCCACCTATCAGTGGACTTTGTCACTGGCCTCCCTCGATCTGAGGGGAAGTCGGTCATCCTGGTCATCATGGATCGGTTTTCCAAGGCGGTGTGGTTCGTTGCTCTGGCCAAGCTCCCGTCTGTTTGGGAGACCGCAGCCTTGATGGAGTATGTGTTCTGCATCCATGGCCTTCCTCATGACGTGGTGTCAGATTGTGGTCCTCAGTTCGTCTCTCGTTTTTGGAAGGCCTTCTGCTACCTCCTCGGGGCTACTGCCAGCCTCTCTTCAGGCTTTCACCCTCAGTCTAATGGGCAGATGGAGAGGGTGAACCAGGATCTGGAGACCATGCTGCGCTGTCTGGCTGCTTCCAACCCGTCCTGCTGGAGCTCGCAGCTGCTGTGGGCAGAGTATGCACACAACACTTTGCAGTCCTCCACAACCGGCATGTCGCCGTTCAAGTGCCAGATGGGGTACCAGCTGCCACTGTTCCCGGACCAGGAGGCTGAAGTGGGGGTTCCAGCAGCAGCCGACTTTGTGAGGTGGTGTGTGTGGACCTGGAGAAGGGCCCAGGCCGCGCTGTTATGTGCCAGGTCCAGGTTATGTTGGCAGGCCAACCAACAGCAGCGGCCAGCGGTTCCCTTCCAGCCAGGGGATAAGGTGTGGTTGTCGTCCAGGGACCTCCCACTGCAGATGGAGAATTGGATGCTGGTGCCGCGCTTCATGGGTCCATTTGCCGTGGTGGCACAGGTTGGTCCAGTTTCCTATCGGTTGCAATTGCCTGCCTCCATAAGTGTCCATCCGGTGTTTCATGTTTCTCTCCCGAAGCCTGTCTCCACCAGCACTCTGTCTCCTCCCGTCCCATCCCCGCCTCCTCCTCGCCTGATCGATGGGCTGCCTGCCTATACAGTTAGGAGGATTCTGGACTCCCGCTGGGTGCGTCGCAGTGTTCAGTATTTGGTGGACTGGGAGGGCTATGGGCCGGAAGAAAGGTGCTGGGTTCCGGCGTGGCACATCTTGGACCAGACCCTCATCCATGATTTCTGGCACCGTGGCCCGGGCTGGGCCATGGGTACGTCAGGTGCCATCCCTGGGAGGGGGGTGCTGACACGATCACTGGCCAGAGGACCAGCAGCCAATAGGTAACATTTCCTTATCTGCCTGCAATCAGCCAGTATGAGTTGCACCTGTGCATTGATTGGCCCGTGATGATGTGCACCTGTGCTGGGGACTATTTAACTGTGTGTTTTGCCGACATTCTCTGTCGAGTCTTGGAGAGGCTTCACGTCAGTCTGAACCCTCATCTGCCTCCTCTGTGTAAGAGAGTGTTGTTGCTTAGTTTAGTATTTTATGTTTATTCAAGTTTGCATTAGTGCCTGCGCTGTTTGGCAGTAGTCTTTTGTTATTATGAGTTTTGCTGAAGTCCTGTAAAGAGGCTTTGTACTTTACCAACTGCCTCTGCCTCTTCTCTGCAACTGGGTCCAAATACAGTGTTACAGGAGTGAAACGAGCACCGTGTGTAAGAAGCCGGTCCGGCCACAGCTGTGGGTAACGCCTGTAACCATGACAACATTTAGTACACACCAAAAATGGCAACTTCAGATACTTTAGGAGGTACACTTAGGAGGTACACTTGACCCATCAGACAAACACAGTTGTAAGGTTTAAATCTATTACGTTTAAGGGACATGCTTAGCGTAGAGTACCACTAGATAACTCAGGTGGGAGCAACTCCGGCGGAAAGACAATGACCAGACTGAAGATGTTCAGATGACACATCACCCTTATCTCTGTCAGAGTTACCTTCATCTCTGTGAGCTCCTGGCACCCCATATGGGAAAAACTAACACTCACACCAGACAGGCAGTAAGTGCAGAGATGAGAGCAGCTGTCACTTTGTGTCATTTTGGTAGCGGGGTTGAAGAGAGGAGGGCTCTTTCAACTCAGAGCTTTGTCAATGGGGGAACATCAGTGGCGAAATATCCTCCTCAGCCTCTGAAAGAAGCACCGGAGAGGGCCCTTCTTGCGCTTGACTTTATGCTCTCTTCCTCTCTCGGCCTCCTTATCTTCATCAGGGGAGGGTGTTCCTGCCTTGGCCTCTTGCATTCTGATCAGGGAAGGATGATTCTTTGGCTTCCTCCTCTTTCTGCTTGGAGGAGTTCTCTCCCTGATAGGAGGTCTTAGATGAAGCTCTGTAAAGTACAAAACTCTTGTCATTCTACTGTCAATACACTATAATACATCCCACTCCTGTACACTGATTGTCTGACTTTTTTACAGCAAACTTGTTTGATCCATTTCTCTGAGACACATGGCAAAGTTGTATACTTGTCTATAATGTGTTTTTTTTTCATCTACCACTAGAAACACAGTGATCATACTTGTCTCTGTATTCTGCACTGCTGTCCATGGGGCTGTCCTCCTTTTCTTCCTTGGCCAGTAGTTTTTTTTCTCCTGCTCCTTGAGGGTGGCATCTCTCTGCAGGGCCTTCACCTGCTGCAGGTGTACGTCTTTGTCCAGAAGGATCGACTCCTTTTCTTGCTCCATGGCCTCCTTGGTAGAAAGGGCAGCCTTTACCTCTTCAGATTTGAGGTGACACTCTCTCTGGAGGATCTCATTCTGACAGAAGAGTTCCTCGCGATACATAGCTCTCTCCTGCTGACATCTCTGGATGAATGCAGACCTTGTCAGGATGGCTCATGAGAGATCTTCCACCTTTCTCATCCATTCTTGCAGTGCAATTGACTCCTTTACTTTCTTCATGGCCTCCTTGTCAGAAAGAGTGGCCTTTTCCTCTTTGGATTTTGGAAGACACGGGATCTCATTCTGATAGAGGAGCTCCTCTTGATTAGTAGAGCTCTCCTGGCGCCATCTCCGGAGGTATGCAGTCTTGTCCAGGATAGCTCGTGAGAGATCTTCCACCTCTCTTATCTTCCTCATCTCCTCTTGCAATACAGTGGGGGGTATCTCCAGGGGTATTGCCTTCATCTGAGATGCCTTGTCTCTCCATCTTTTCATTTCCTCCGTTGCAGCTGGTGGTCTCGCCCTCCTCCTGTCCTCTTCTGTCATCTGACACTAATACAGAACAGCATCAGTTAAATCAAAACTTTTGTCAAGACTAATTTTATTTTCATTTCATAATGTATCATTATCTAATGCATGTATCATCAAATTGAAAAAAAATTAGGACCCTCTCAAAAATGAGATAGTTCATCTCAAGGGGTTTATCCTAATCAGAATCAGAATACTTTAATCATCTCCGAGGGGAAATTGGGTCCTAGTACAGACACTCGCACTCTAGTAAAAGAAAAACTAACAAGATAATAAGAAAATAGAAATGCATATAAATAGAAGATAAAATAGGAAATATAAATAAGAATAAAATATGCAAATATATGTTATATATTCGCAGATTGCGTTATAAATATATATTGCTTTTTTCTGTGCATTATAACTGCAAAGCCATGACGATCCGTTACAAAAAAGTGCTCACATTGTAACGACTGAGTTTATATATGCACATCCTACTGTTTGACATCATCCAACATTAATGTCCAAACAGTTTTTATTAGCTGTTGACAGAAAAGTTTTTTTGGCTGTAATATGTCCCCAGTGAGCCCAATAGGCCATTTATTGATCCAGAATGACATTCGGCCTACTTGTGAGGCAATTGTTGCTTATGATTCAATTAGGACTGTACTGTAGGCTCACAGTTTATCTGTATTCATATCACTGTATTAACACTGCTACCCGGGAGGCCTTGAATTTTTCAGCTGAACACGATTATAAAAAAAAAACCTAAATAAATAGAAAAAAGGGAACCAAATCAAAGATGCACAGACTCCCAGGTCAGAAATCCAAACAGCAGTGTCAGCAGTTCTTCAGTATATTAGCCCAGCAGAGTTTCATCCACTTTCCTACACCCCAGGAAATCTTAACATCTTTTTCAGAGAGGGGGGGGGGTATCTGGGAGTCTGGGGATTTAAGCATCTTACTCTTAACTGACATAATTGGCTGCCTATCCGTTATTTAATAATACTCTTGATCTATGCAGTGGGCCAGCACTCGACTCTTCTTTTCCACCCCTGTTCTTTTCCACCCCCTTCACAACACACTGTAAATCTGTTGTTTGTTGAGTGAGATGTCTTGTCATCTTTCTCCACCCCTCCACAGTTTCCTTCATTCCCCAATGTTTGGCTTTAGCGGCTGTGGCTACTGAAATGCATCATCAGTTTTTTTTTTTTTTACTTTTAATTTCTTACATGAGGACAGGTTCAGATAATCACAGCCGATACTGACTGTATTGTCTGGCATCCCATTCCCTTGCAAACTCTCCGTTCACCCTTTAGAGCTGGCTGAAATGTGCAGACAGTAGTGTGTGTGTGTGTGTGTGTGTGCATGCAGTTAAAATACACCCATCTGGAGAGAGTTTTCATTGCTGGACTCCGTGCTGATCTATCAAAGCTTTGATGGTCCTGAGAGGGCAGGCCAGGTTTTTATTGATTTCAAGTAATTTGATTTAGCTTGTGAATTCAATTGCTTTGAGTTCCATGGAGATAAATATTTCCTCGTCTGAGTTCCTTGCAGTGGAACAATGCCGAATGATTGTACCGTTTTACTGCCTCTAAATTATTCGACAAAGGGCAGTGCAGGGTCACATTAAATGTCATACAGGCATGTTTTCCTGTTGCCCACAAACCTCACATGAGACGGCATAATCAGATATTCCATTTTCATTGCAGCTGGAAAATGCAGATGTTGTCTCTGCAATAGTAGTGTTTGTTTTGTTAGTTTGCTTATTCTAGTTTGAACCTCTTTGTCTAGGGATTAATTCATATAGTGCCCTTTTAAAGTTATGCTAAAAATAATTCATGTAACCTTTATGTGTAAGGCTTGGAATTTTTTTTTCTTCAGTTTTCTACATGTGGTTTGTCTTAATTATAAGTTTGCAAAAAGACAATTCAAATCCATGCTGAAAACGAACAAAATTCAATGATAAAATGGCGGTTTGTGTTTGTTGGAGTGCATGTTTGTGGCATCTTTGAGATAAGGTGTGGACTTACTCATTGACGCATCTTTAGAGTTACAGTGCTGTGTACAAAATGCTGCTTAGTGATGTTTCACTGTGTACTTGTGAGTAGACCTGCTCCGTGATGCCGAGGCCTGTCTTTGTTTCCCTCTCTTTGGTTTCCTGACTGCTATTAGCAGGTCATGTTCCACCTGTCCCACGTAGACGGTGTATTCAAAGCCCATAATCCCTGACCAAATACTGAATATTTGATGCCCATCGGCAGATTGGGTTCGCATAGTGTCTGCTCAGCAGTGTCTTCCTTCCAAGCAACGAGAGAAGGCTCACCGTTTAACGCTGCTGTCTGTTCTTATCCAGTGGGGCATGGGAAAGATATTTGTCAAGATGTGCCCCATCTCCAGTGTTTACCTTTGAGCCTTGCAGCGCTGATGAGTGTATACTGCTGTGGACTGGACAGTGATGGGCGTGCTACTGCAGATACACACTTTTTCTATAATGCCAGAGTTCTAAGTTTACGGTGCCATTGTTGACTGGGAAACCTAATAATGCTGTGTTTTTGGATGACCTCATTGTGTCAGCTTTGTGTTGATTTCCTGAAATGTGTGGAATTCTCCACCCTGTACATCTCTGCTATTGTAGTAACGTGAACACAAAAACGTGTTTACGTTGGATATGTTTACCTTAGTAGAGGCATACTCTCAGTGGTGTGGTGCACTATATCCTGTGCATTGTATCCATGAGCTGCAAACTTCTCCCTTGCTGTTTGGACAGGCTTAAAAATACCAGATGGCTTCCCATGTTGCATAATGTTTCCTTTCACAGCTAATAAACTAACACAGCATCTGTTTGATTACCTGAGAAGCATCTGTGTGCATCACAGGCTGCATTTCCATGTCAGTGTTGAAGCTGTGTAATACAGGGTTAGTCAAGTAGAGCTGACTCATCTGTTAAGTTGATTTTGTCTTGGTTTTTTTTTTCTCAGAAAAGTGACGGGGAGTGCAGAAGAGAGGTGAAGAAGAGAGTGCAGGCAGGGTGGAGTGGGTGGAGAAGAGTGTCAGTAGTGATTTGTGACAGAAGGGTACCAGCAAGAGTTAAGTGAGACCAGCTATGTTATATGGTTTGGAGACGGTGGCACTGACAAAAAGACAGGAGGTGGAGCTGGAGGTGGCAGAGTTGAAGATGCTAAGATTTTCATTGGGAGTGACAAAAGAGGACAGGATTAGGAACGAGTATATTGGAGGGACAGCTCAGGTTGGATGGTTTGGAGACAAAGCAAGAGAGGCAAGCTTGAGATGGCTTGGGCATGTGTGGAGGAGAGATGCTGGGTATATTGGGAGAAGGATGCTGAATATGGAGCTGCCAGGGAAGAGGGAAAGAGGAATGCCAAAGAGGAGGTTTATGGATGTGGTGAGGGAGGACATGCAGGTGGCTGGTGTGACAGAGGAAGATGCAGAGGACAGGAAGAGATGGAAACAGATGATCTACTGTGGCGACCTCTAACGGGAGCAGCCAAAAGTAGTGGTAGTAGTTTTTCCAGAAAAGCATATAAAAAATCATCAATTTAATACAATGTTGTGAACACTTTCTTTGAATCAACCAATAGCAAAATGGGGACTTATTTTTGCCAGCAAATTTAAAAGAAAAAAATCCAAAGAAATGTAAATATCAACAATGAAGCAAACCTTTTAGTTAAGAGTACGTTAGAAAAGGAAAGCACAGACAACCCGATCCTAAGACCATCTGGAGGGTGCAGAGTTTAAGAGTGACATGATCCTCTGAGGCAGTTGGAGCACTAAGCAGAACCATCACACTACCTGAATGAAAGCTTTTACTATGATAAAGGCAGGGCGGCACGGTGGTGCAGTGGTTAGTGCAGTCACCTCACAGCAAGAAGGTCCTGGGTTCAAGCCCCGGGGTAGTCCAGCCTCGGGGGTTGTCCTCTGTGTGGAGTTTGCATGTTCTCCCCGTGTCTGCGTAGGTTTTCTCCCACAGTCCAAAGACATGTAGGTCAGGTGCATCTTCCATCCTAAATTGTCTTTAGGTGTGAATGTGTGTGTTTCGGCCCTGTGATGCACTGGCAGCCTGTACAGGGTATCTCCCCGCCTGCCGCCCAATGACTGCTGGGATAGGCTCTAGCATCCCGTGACCCCGGTTGGGATAAGCGGCTTGGATAATGGATGGAAGGCAGTTTTTGTTAAGATGATGTCATTTTTCCCATAGGCTGTCACCATTGCAAAAAAATAAAATAAAAATAGAGCCAAGTGCGTTGATACAGCTTTATTAAAAGATGGTAGAGGTTGTACTTCTTTAAACCACCAACCAACAGGAAAGGGTGTTGATGGCACAACCACCGTTTGGTATCAGCTTTTGAGCACCACAAAAAAATTCAAATGCTGTCAATCCGGTTATTTTTCTCCTCTTTCTGATTCTCTGCAGCCTGGTTCATGGCCTCCAAAAACCCTTCAAGAGTCACTGTTGGTGTCTTGACAAACGCCGCATGAGCCAAAAATGGCAACTTCCTAAGCACTCTGCCACTCGAGCCTTTGCTTTTTAGAGCAATATTTCTGAGTGTCAGACTGTTGTGACACCTCACTCTGCAAAGTCCATTGTGTCTAGCTCAAATATGGTAAACAGCTGCCATCGGAGGTAGATTATCTGGCCCTTCATGAGTTCCTCCAAGCAGGAGAGGTAGCTGTTATAGATGCCTGTCTCAGACGGTAGCCCAATGTATTGCTTTATGTCTGCTGTGTCCACAAATGCTAGGTCAATCTTTTCTATCACATTAGAAGTTGTCAGGATCACTACATTGGAATGTTGTTTGATTTGGTCCAGTTGTTTAAGAACAGCATTCACCACTCTGATGGCGTCAGAGGGTTCCATTCCTGCCTGGCAGGCATTTCTTGCAGCTGTCAGACTCTCCACCTCATCAATCAGAACAAACACCAGAGTATATTTGTCATCGATCAGTTGCTAGGTCTTCTGGAACATCTTAGTGACTAGTTTACCACTCTCTGGAAACCACTTTGAGAACAAGCTGTGGCTGTTGATCTCAACAAACTGTCTATAAGAATACTGGTTCGACATTCTGATTGACAGTTTCTGGGTGAGGGCTTTACACAACGACGTCTTCCCTGTCCCTGGCGGACCACAAAGAAGCACAACACGGTTCCATGAAATCAGGTTGTTGTCAGCGGTCTTGTCTGAGAAGTAAATTGTTGAAATATAATCCTAGAGCTGGGTTTTGACACTGATCTCATATACCAGACTCTCCCAAATCCCATGAAATTCCGTGGCTGGAAGTAGCCAGTGATTGACTGCTGAAAGTTCCTCATTCTCCTCCAAAGTTAGTGTGCTGGAGCCATAGTCATTCAGTGTGAAAATGTGGACGGAGATAGAACAGCTCCTCAGATCTATTGGCATTTCCTCTACATCAACTATAGCCACCATTTCAACGTGTTTTCTGAGGAAATCTTCATCAAACTCTGTCCACTTGAGGTTTCCAAAAAACACGCTATGGCGGTTCAGCAGAGCATAAACATGCAGCCTCACTTGAGACCGTTTTGCTGTGCTGTGAGATTTAATATGCACCTCCGCATAAATGTTTTTTTTCTGATCACCACCTTCCATCCGGTCACTCTCCATGCCTCAATTCTTTTTTTTCCCCTCCCTTTTTCTCCTCTGATACATGTGGAGTCACCAGCCACTCGTTTTTTCACCTGACAGTGAGGTGTTTCGCCAGGGGGACATAGCGTGTGGGAGGATCACACTATTCTCCCCAGTTCTCCCTCCCGACCGAACAGAGGCGGCGCTAGTGCAGCGACCAGGACACATACCCACATCCGGCTTCTCACCCGCGGACACGGCAAACATTGTCTGTAGAGATGCCCGACCAAGCCGGAGGCAACACGGGGATTTAAACCGGCAATCCCCTGTGTTGGTAGTCGATGGAATAGACCGCTATGCTACCCGGATGCCCTCCATGCCTAAATTCTGATGAGCAACTGTTTGGTCAGCTGTCAGACCTACGTTCAGTCAGTCAGATTTCATCCACTCAAATTGAGTTTGTCTTGTTTTAAAGCGAAGGATTCCCCAAAGTGATCTACCCTACACATATGTCTGAAACCCTCTTTTAGTGGTCAGTCTGGCCAAGTGTGATACTTTTAGAAGACATGTAATCTCTTTAGCTTTAGCTCTTTAGCTTCAGAAACAAGCCTCAGGTGACAATACATATTAAATGACTTTCTGACACAGCACCAGTGGAACAAGTATATTGGGACAATCAGATTACTGCTGTTCCAGTTGAAGGGTGTTTATACATCCTTGCTATCTTTTTATCCTTGAATTAATGTCCACAAAAGCTTTCTAGGTTGCATGAAGACCCTTTTGTGTAAAGGGTAATGTTCCTTATAGTATTGATGGTCCTTGGTTTGCCCAGTGCTTTTGCATGTATGTGACAAGAAAACAAAGTTAATAGAGATTAAGAGTTCTTCATTGTCTCCGTCACTACCGAGTAAGCAAGTACAATGCTGCGACTAAACTGCCCTTCTAACACAGCCTAACCACGGGCAAGAGCTTATTAGGATGTTGTAGCAAAGCACATGTCAAAACATCACCTCCTAAGCCTCTTACATAATGGAAAAAGAAGAGCAAGCGTCGGTGTCAGCTGGACCAGGTGTACTTTCAGCCTTGCACGTTGACCTTTCATTGTGACCCCTTTTCCACAGTTCACCGCCTTTGGCAGTGGGAAAAAGAAGACATCTTATTATGCTATCTGGGTCCAAATCAGCCCGCTGGCAGCAGATCTGCTTCACACTGTCTTTGTTATTCTCGGTGTCCCTTTCGTCCCGCGGTGTCTGGTTCCTGATGCTCTGTGGCTGTCTGACATGAGACAACCGGAGCTTCTGCAGCACTAGGCATGATGCAGGGACATGCTGAGAGGAAAGGTTACCAGACCCTGTAGATGTCTCTTCAAAATAAATAAATAAATAAATAAAAAGGCAAATTCTCTGGCAGTCATAAGCTCACATCTCCCCCATGCTTACTGGGGGGGGGGGGGACAAGTTTTCTGACACAGTCGCCGCAAGATCAATCCAACAGTTTAGCAACGTGTTACGTTAAAGGATGATTCTGTATTTTTTTACAATCTGGGTCTTCTTTTCATAGTCTTTTCCACTATGCATGTCAGTTATGATGCTCACCTGTTTCATTTTGAAGATTTTGACCACTGCGGGAGTCGGCTTTAAAATAACCCTGAAGTCCGTTTTAACCCGATTGCCGAAACCACATATTTGGGAATGAAAACAAAAATTGAAAGTTACAAGTTATATTAAACATCCAATATTGTCAACAATGGTCTGTTGCATGGCTGAGCTACCTTCTGATTCAATTTGCAGTAGCGACCAGGCTATAGTTACTGTTGGCTGTAGTAAAAATCAACTAACTACACAGCCAGCTAAATTGAGAAGTCATAGAAAATGGAAAATCATGTATACTGTGGCCCTGTGATGGCCTGGTGGTCTGTCCAGGGTGTCTCCCCGCCTGCCGCCCAATGACTGTTGGGATAGGCTCCAGCATCCCCGCGACCCTGAGAGCAGGATAAGCGGTTCGGATAATGGATGGATGGACAAAGAACAAAGGAGAGTGTGTGGGCATCATGGTGAAAAAATGGATGTCACCACCAACCTCAGTCCCACTGCTCTTTGCCTTAGCCATAGTGAGCAGATCCTTTCTCTTCACTACAATTGAGGCCAAGGGTGGATTATCTCCGTCTTAAATAGGCCTGTGTTATCCCTCCACCTCCACCTCTGCTCTGAAAACATCCCAAAAAACACCACTGCCCTCCTCTGAAACAAAGCAGGAATATAATCCTCTCCCCTGCAATTGAGTATTTAGTACCTTGTTATTAATTAGACGTCAGATGAATAATTGGATAATAATGAGCTTGTCATATAAATGTCACCCGCAGGGTTGAAAGAAGTGATTACAGCTTCTGGGTCAAGGGACTAGAGTCGGACTTTATTTTGTATACCCCCATATCTTCTCTCCAGCAAAGACCATCACTTAATGAGTATATGTTCCTTATAACGGCATTTAATTATTAATTAATGCATTCATTTATCTATCTGTTGGCACGGTGGCACAGTGCTTAGCGCGGTCGCCTCGCAGCAAGAAGGTCCTGGGTTCAAACCCTGTGGTTGTCCAACCTTGGGGGTCGTCCCGGGTCGTCCTCTGTGTGGAGTTTGCATGTTCTCCCCATGTCTGCGTGGGTTTCCTCTGGGTGCTGTGGTTTCGTCCCACAGTCCAAAGACATGTAGGTCAGGTGAATCGGCTGTACTAAATTGTCCCTGTGTGTGTGTGTGTGTGTGTGTGTGTGTGTGTGTGTGTGTGTGTGTGTGTGTGTGTGTGTGTGTGTGTGTGTGTGTGTGTGTGTCCTGTGATGGCCTGGCTCCCTTTCCAGGGTGTCTCTCCACCTGCCCAATGACTGCTGGGATAGGCTCCAGTATCCCGCAACCCGACTTTGGATAAGCGGCTTGGGTAATGGAATGGAATTTATCTATTAATTTATTTTGGGGGGGGGGGTGTCATATAACACAACTGAAATTAGAGCCATAGAGCGAGGCTATGAGCCGAATCAAAAAAATCAGAATTTTTTTTTTTAATTCAAAATAATCTTGGATTTGATGGACTGGAATGGGGAGATAATGTAACAGTGTTAGAGCTGCACAATTCCTTGTCCTATGTGTAGAGTTGTTTATTGCCTTTCTGTTGAGTGATTACAACTAAAGAAAACAATTACAACTACAATCTCTCTCCGGGTTCGTTGGAGTCACTGGATGCCCCCCCCCTCCCCACAAGCACACACCCCAACACACGTTTTCTGTATTTTCTCTGGACTATGGCCTCTGGTTATCACAGCTGGGAATCCATTCTAATTTAGCTACCTCAGCCGGTGTAATCAGTTTTCCCATTTGCACTAATGTTTGTAAATGAAAGTCCTTTTTTTACTGAAAATAATGGCCGGGTTATTTTTAGCGAGTTTGGAGGGCATGGCCAAGTTGGTTTGGGGCTGATGTGTTTTCGTAATCTCTATGCTGTATCTCTTGAAATATTGCAGACACACACAAAAAAAAGAAAAGCAAGTTTCGGGGGGTTCCTTATTTCACTGTAATTCAGTGAGGTTAACCTTCGTGTCAAGTTAATCTAAGAGATGTTAGGAGAACAAATCAGAATCAACTTTATTGGCCAAGTGTGCTCATGCATACAAGGAATTCGACTCCGGTTTACAGCAGCTTCTAGTACTTGCATATATCACTCACACAACCCCCCCCCCTAAAAAAAAAACAAAGAAAAACAAAAGTAATAAATGGAATAATAAATGCCACCAGCTATGAGCAGGTCTGACTCCCCCCTGAGCATTGTCAAAGGGGTTGAAAGGTGGAGCACGTCCGGAGGGGTGCTATATATTTTTTGGGGTTCGGTTTGTGCTCTTTATTCATCATTAATATCCCCTCAGAGGAGTTGCGTCATTGTTATTACCTCAGTGACTCACCCATGTGCTTTGGCCTTCTCTCAAGTGACCATTACTCTCATAAAATTAAACTATAAAGCTCCCCTTTCATCTACTCCCATCTATTTATTTTGCATGCTTATTTGCAATCTGTCCTGTGTTATTTATCTCTTTCTCAAATCTTATTTGTGTTTGCTCATGTCCCACCTAACAGCGCCTCCTTTGTTCTCCCATCATCTCGCCTCTGCTGAATGGATGCATTTACATCCACACTAGTACGCCGATCTTAACCGGATTATGGGAATACTGCAGTTACTGAAATAGCCGTGAACACCTTTATCTGGATGTTTACCCAGTCTTTGGATGCATCTTACACGGATGTCTTGAGGTTTCTGAAACTGCGCATGTCAGGAGGAAGACGCAAATCCTGGATGACCATAAACATGGCTGCTAGGGTGCCGAAGAAGTCGAGCTGATGCACGAACTGATGACACCGTTATCTCCTTTCAGTTGTTACATGTACTAAAATAAATGCCGCTGTCGGCTGATTGCTGTAACGCCAAAAATAAAACTGTGTATCAATTAAAGTGACTGAGATCCGCTGCACAGTCTAAAGGGCAGAGTGATTGAAGGACATAGTTGATATATTATTTTCTGTAGGGCATGCAACAATTATAATAATAATAATGATAATAATAATAATAATGCATTTTATTTGTGGCCACCTTTCAGAGCACTCAAGGACACCTTACAGATTACAGTAAAGAAACAAGCAGCACTGTATCAGACAGCATAAAATCAAAACAAAACAGGGTGAATGATAAAAAGTTAACACAACAGATAAGTATAAAATCATCATCTGCGCAAATCTTAATGCATCGTGGATCAGACTGAATATGCCAGTTTGAAAAGGTGGGTTTGGAGATGGGACTTGAAGGTTAAAAAAGAGTCAGTGTTACGAATGTCTTGCGGGAGAGAGTTCCATAGGCGGGGACAGAATGACCGAAGGCTCGAGACCCCACGGTAGTCAAGCGGGCCGATGGTGTAGTGGCTTGGAGAGCAGAAGAGGATCTGAGCGTGCTGGAAGGCATGTGGAAATGAAGGATTATGCATGTAGACATGGCTATTAGATTGAACATATTGCTAATATCCAGGTGAACATAATAATTGAAATATATGCATAAACCAAGCAGCAACCAACATGGCTGATTTAGGAAGCCAGCGTGGAAGTGCTTTAAGATAAAGTTCTTCTTATCGTGGCCCCTAAATGCAGGCCCCAAGCAGAATCTGGTTGTGTGGGAATCAATGAGGGGAAAAAGACAAACTTTTCTCTTGAAATATAAACTCAATATATTTTACTTGCAAGTAATTAGAGCCCAGTAGCTAATTTCACTTATTCCCATGTGTGTTTTTGGTTGAGATTTTGAAAATCATTGTTCCGTTAAGAGGATATGAAAGGCTTAAAGAGTGGTATGTTCGGGGATGTGGTTGCCTTGATTGACAGGTTCCCGTGGAGTGAGTGATTGACAGTTTGCTCATGCACCTGAAGCAAAAGCCCAACTGAGTTCCACGTCGTTGCCTGAATTTAGATTTTCCCGCTCCAAATACTTCACAAAGGCCGGGTCCATATTTTGATCAGTTTCTGACATAAACTGATGTCCCCTAATAAATGGATTTCTTGTTTGCATGTTAACACACTCGATGTATTTTGCAGCATTTCAGGAACTTTCAATCAGGTCTCTCTCTCTCTCTCTCTCTCTCTCTCTCTCTCTCTCTCTCTCTCTCTCTCTCTCTCTCTCTCTCTCTCCATATTGGCTTCATCAGGGTTTCAAAGGTGAACCTTTGCCCCAGACACACTGTGATACGAGAGACAATGTCCTCTCCACGCACTGTTAGCTGGCAATTACCAGGACGGGGCCCTGCTGCAGCTCCCAGCCAACAAACAGAGAATCAATATGGCCTGGAGGGAGGGAGTACAGGCTCCGGAGTAACTAGAGGAGGCTTGTAGTAGAATTTATCCCCCGCCCCCCGCCCCCAAATAATGGCTAACTCAACATGTTGATGTTGGTTTATATGTTAGTGCCATCATCCCAAAAGTAGAAGCGATGCAGTTTGGGAGGGGGCAGGGTGAGACTCCAGGGAAATTTGAGGTGCGCAGTACTTCTAATCCTCTTTCAGAATATTGACAAGTTTCATCATATTCGAGTAGTACATTGGTTAAAAATGCTGCGGAGTCAGCGCTTGGTCATTCAGAGAACTTGTTAGAAATGCTGGGGAAGCAAATGTCCCCGTATTGAACTTTTCATGTTTTACTGCGGTCCATTTCTTGTTGCAGTGCAACTCGATTGTGGCTATTTGATTTTTCTCTCTCAAATACCATGTTTCCTCAAGCGAAAAGGGGCCATGTGGTTTCTGTTTGCTATTGAATGGTCTGTTCTCAAATGCTTTTCTTGTCTTTTTTGATTGCTTGTAGATATTGAATTTCCAAATAGATCGATTTCCTTGAGTGAAAGCTTTTTTTGCCATGTGAAATGTCAAGAAATTTCACAAGTACAGGCACGGAAAAGATGGCCAAAAACCATGATATGAACGATGATCTACATCGCCAGTGAGCAGCGTTTGACATTTTCCTTGTGTGGCAGTTTCACACCTTTTCCAGTCCCTCTGAATCATGACCTTACCTCATTTCCCCAAGTACTCCATTCTTATGACGTGAAAGTCAGTTGTTGATGCCGCCTTTCTTAAACACGTATGACTGTTGGAAAATGGTTAAAGTGATTTTATTTTTTGTATACAGTATCTTGTCTCCGAAGAGACAAGATACTGTAAACAGTATCTTGCAGTACAGTGCAGTATTGAGCAGCCAATACTAAGCTTGAGTCATACCCATTATTTCTCTTATTAGGGAGGTGTTTTATTTTTTTCCAGCAAGGCTGCGTGCAAACGTGTGCAAGAATGTCGTGGCCGAGAGCGAATACACTGTTTTACTAGGTAATGACACCATCTGTTCCCTTTTTTTTTGTCTGTAGGTCTTTCCCCCCCCTCTTATCGGTGTGCTGTTAAGCCCCCCTTGCCACAAAAGACAGCATATGTATGTGTGTTCAGGCACACACACACACACACACACACACACACACACACACACACACATTCCTAGAAAGGCAGTATCTGCACCTCTTTCCGTGCTGTCTCTCTTGCTAGAAAGACTACAAAGAGCTTTTGGCACCTGAGGCACTGTGGATATAATAGAGCATCGATGTGGTCTTTGTAGCTCTGAGAGAAAGCTCGAGGTGAGATCACTTTAAAGGCTTGCGTTCTTAAAGAGAACGTGTTGAGCCTTGATATGGCCAAACAATCAGTTTTAATCGGGCGCTAAAGCGCGCTAGCTGTCAAAGCAGCAACGCGCTCACGTAGTCAGTCGGATGGTTATGCCTTGGCTCAACGCACAAAGACATCCGCCATTCTCTTACAGCTCCCCCTCGCTGACTTTTACAAGGTAATAGGACCACCAGGAAGAAATAAAGAATTTTATGATGCCCCCCCCCCTGTCGAAAGTAGGGTTGGGTAAATTCGTAGCAGAGAGGTTTGTAATCACGCTTGTTACTAGCAGACACGCATACTTTTTGCTCCAGAGGTAATGTGGAAAACACTGGAATGTTTTATTTTTGTCAAGGAATCAAAAATGTCGAATTTTCGTGATAACTCTTATCCGGACAATTACCCCACTCGTCCGAGCCACCCTGGTCGCTGCTCCGCTCCAACCCTTCTGCCGATCCGAGGACGGCTGCAGACTACCTCATGCCTCCTCCGATACATGTGGAGTCGCCAGCCACTCCTTTTTACCTGACAGTGAGGAGTTTCACCAGGGGGACGTAGCACGCAGGAGTATCACGCTATTCCCCCCAGTTCCCCCTCCCCGAACAGATTGCCCAACCAACCGGAGGGAGGCGGTAGTGCAGTGACCAGGACACATACCCACATCCGGCTTCCCACCCACAGACACGGCCAGTTGTGTCTCTAGGGATGCCCGACCAAGCTGGAGGTAACACGGGGATTCGAACCGCCGATCCATGTGTTGGTAGGCAACAGAATAGACCGCTATGCTACCCGGACACCCTTGTTTACTCACTCTTAAGATGACGGGTGTAACAAGTGAGAGTATTTGGTGGATGTTATCTCATTTCGGCGATGCTTCCTCTGTCGAAGAATCCATCCCCATCATCAGGACCCACAGTTTAATGCGAACTACAAAGACTAACTTAACATGAACCAAACCCTGCGTTGACAAAGAGACCCACCAGGGAAGGCGATGTTAAAGGTTAAACACCAACAGAGATGTCTGACTCCGCAGTAAATGCTAGTTAAACGATAATAAATCTTTTTTTTTTCGGTCATGCCAAGATTAATCTCGGGTACCCACTCCACCCTCACCTCTGCTGTAAACCAGTGTAATCAGTCAGTTCTCTGACGAAGCCCAGCGAGGACAGCTACGCACAGAAATGGAGCACCCTTTCCATCATTCCTTTGGCATGTCCACCCATGGCCCTATTAGCAACCCGGCCCAGCCTGTGTCAACAGCAGACAGGTCTAAACAGGGAAGATCTCGCCTGTTACCCGGCAGTGTGGAGAAAAAGTTGTTTATCAGCCTCCTCTGGCATCCACCCATTAGTGCAGGCAGATGTAATGACAAATGTGTTGGGGCTGTGCTAATGTGTTGCAGTGTTACTTTCCCATGCGTCATTAGTCCATTTGGTATAGTGGGCTTAACAATATTACTTAGCACGTGTGTATGAGCATTTGCCCTCCGTTTGTAGCTGTTAATGAAATAAAAATGACAGTTGTTGAGATTGTGAACTACTATAGTTTTAACTGAACAAAGCTCGATTGCGGTACAGACGGCCATATGCAAAGCAGGTTGGATGTTTTGTATTTTTTTTGTTTTTGGATTTTTCCCCCCTTTTTCTCCCCAGTTGGATCCGGCCAATTACCTCACTCTTTGGAGCCGTCCTGGTTGCTGCTCCAAGCCCTCTGCCGATCCAGGGAGGACTGCATACTCCCACATGCCTCCTCCGATACATGGGGAGTCACCAGCCACTTCTTTTCACCTGACAGTGTGGAGTTTCACCTGGGGGACATAGCGCGTCAGAGGATCATGCTATTCCCCCCCAGTTCCCCCTCCCTGCCGAACAGGTGCCCCGACCAACCAGAGGAGGTGCTAGTGCAGCGACCAGGACACATACCCGCATCCGGCTTCCCACCCACAGACACGGCCAATTGTGTCTGTAGGGACACCTGACCAAGCCGCATGTATCATGGGGATTTGAACCGGCGATCCCCGTGTTGGTTGGCAACGGAATAGATCGCTACGCTACCCGGACGCCTGTTTTGTTTTTATTATTGTGGTTTCCTGCAGCACGTTTATCCATGATGAAGCAAAATGCCAAATACCTTGAGCAGTTGGAAAGATTGCAGGTGGATGTGTGAGTGTAATAACATGGAGAGCAGGTGATGTATGACACGCTGAGCTGCGATGCATACCCCATGCAAGCAAGGGATCATTTGGAATTTATTATTGCTCTGCACATTGTCTACGGACCACTGAAACTGCAGCAAATTCAATTTAAATGTAAAGCAACGGAGGCGGTTGTTTGTGTTTGCCATTTTCAGTGGTCTTCTCCTTTTGGGCCGATATGGCAAAGGCCCCATCTTGCTGTTCACAGTCCCACAGATCACACTGACCATTCTATTGCCTCCGACTTGCTGTTTGATAGATTAGATTTCTTCGTAATAAGGATGGATGACCCTTTCCCGCTCATGCCTCCCCTCAGGTTTCTCCGTCCCATTATTCCCCTTGTCGCCTTCCTCTCCTCTTCTGTGATTAAACCATGCACCCAAAGGAAATGTCTTCCCTTTGGTATTTGCCTCTTATCGGTTAATCCGTTTAGAGCTGGGCTACAGTACACTCGGATAACAGATCTGCAGACACCATTGTGGCATTAAGTGTCCTGACTACATTTGAATGAATTAGATGGAGATGTGCTCTAGCTTGGATAGGTGCCATAATGTCTCACCAAGCCTCAGACTTACGATATTGTGATGAATCAGCGATGGAGAGGTTCCTGTTTTGGTTTGGGTTCATGGTTAATCCGTCATCTTGTTTAGACAGATTGGTAAGGTTGTGAAGTGAACGGTTGCTTATATAGCCACATGAATCTGCGAATACACGTGTGCGCACTGTATTAGGTTGAGGAGATTTAATCTCCCCTGTAAAAAAGGTGAAACATCAATATCGACCCCAGCAGGGGCACCAGCTCTGCAACGGGGGAAATGAATCGGCGTTTGCAACAAATTGTGTCTTACCTCGGCAGGGCTCCGGCTGGAGCACGTTGATAAGCGGCGCCGCAATCGTAGATCTTGGTGAGAAATGCCGCGGTGCATCATATACAGCGCAGCATTCAAATAGGATTTGTTTTTTCATGTTTTGCCTGTTCTCATGTTAAAGTATTTGGCGCCTGACCCACAGTTTGAGCCAGGATTCCTGTAACTGCCATGCCCGAGGGTGTGTATGGCACGTATAGCTTTTATTGAAATCACTGTGAGCTCAAATGACCATTTATAAAATGGTATTTTCTGTGTCCTATCCCCATAAAAGTGGTCAAACTATCATGTTAATTTTCTTTTTTTTTAATGTTCAAACCACTTGTCTGCAGTCGCCAAACAGAAACCTTGTACCTGCTGGTGGTAGATGATATGATGTGATTTATAATTACATGAATTAAAAAACATGTTTGACCAAGATTGCAGGTTTACTTTTGCTTTAATGGCTTGTCACTCGGTCTGCAGTATCACCTTATGTCTTCATCTGGAATATGTGAAGCAATAGTAATGAATCCGCTTTGAATTTAGAAATAGAATAAGATCTTAGTCTGTAACTGATTATTAGGGCGATGATCAGTATGCCTGAGATAATCCCAGGGATTACATTGCAATAAATATTAGCACTTAATAAAAGCCTTGATAATTAACAGCTGAGGTCTCAGGGTAATAAATAGTGTAGCTGCTAAAATACTTCAGTAATAGTAGAAAATATTAAAGATGATATAGTCTATGGGGCATATTGCCATCAGTGTGTGTGTGTGTGTGTGTGTGTGTTATTGTATAGCATGTGCTCACTGAAAGAATGCAGGGGGCGAGTGAGCCTGCTGTTATGTATTGTACTAGAAAATGAATGGCTTGCAGAGCACATTCTGATTTACTGCTTCATTTTAGTGGGAGAGGGTCCATGTTTGCATGCTTGTGCTCCCAGCCTCGTGTGTATTTAGACAAGTGTAATGAATACAGCCCCTGGTTTTATCTTCGGGGGGGGGGGGGGGTTAACGTGCTACAGTTAAAGGGAAATGGAAATTGGATTTGTGTTGGGCTTGTGCAGCGGGGGATCCAACCAAGTAGCAACTACTCACTTTTCTCAACCTCAGTGCACTCCTCATGACTATCCACATCACAGCATAGGGATGTGACTAGCAAGCCTATTAATTATTTTCACAACTCAGCTTTCTGCATCACTTCCCAAACCTACCCTTCTTCAATCACTATGTGACTAATACATGTGTGATGGAATGCATTTCCCAAAGTTATTAAACTTTACAACGTCTAAAAGTGATGGTGTTGTGCACACATCTGCGTTTCAGATCAGATTAAGTTAACTATCGTGGTGGTCGTATCATAAATGCGGGGCTCTTTAGGGACTTAGACCTCATACCTATCTTGTCATTGTACCATAATAAAAGTGAAGAACGTCCACAAGGACATATTTGTTTTTATACAATAGTTAACACATAGCAGCAGTTTAAGCACAGCTAATTTCCTCAGTCAGTCATATTACATGCTTCAAAATGCCTGTTAAAAATGTTTTTTTTTTTTTACTTTGTCACTTGCTTATGGAAAACAGCATAGCACTACGATGATGTCAAATCACCATATTGCTCACTGTAATCTTGTCTCCGCCACGCCTTCTACCAAGCAATTTTTTTTTCTCGGTTTTTCTCCCCAATTGTATCCAGCCAATTACCACACTTTTCTGAGCCGTCCTGGTAGCTGCTCCACCCACAGACACGGCAAATTATGTCTGTAGGGATGCCTGACCAAGCCGGAGGTAACACGGGGGTATGAGCTGGCGATCCCCGTGTCGGTAGGCGACGGAATAGACCGCTACGCTACCCGGACGCCTCTGGTCACGCAATTTGAATTTATATTTAATCTCTGGTGTAAAGTTCTCCTACATTGGGATAATAATAAGATTGCTGGCATTCTTATTTAGCTGTTCGATGAACTGTGCTTGAAGCATATTGCATGTAGAGAACTGTAGACTAAAACTCGGCTGTTTTCCGCTGAAGTAAAATACTCTATAATGCACCAAAGGACATTGCTCTCCTGGGAGGATTTTACTGTCTGTCCCGGAGGAGCAATAATGTGGTGTTTCAACCTCGCATGAGGCACTATTTCTACACCCTGTATGATGCATGGTATGGCAGCGTAAATAATTCACTTTTGGTAAAGCAGTATGCAGAAGAAGATGGCTGTTCTTTGATGTGGAAAAAGGCAAGCGTTATTCTGTGTTGTGTAGCTTTACATAGGGGACGTTGTTAATTTCCGTGACTTCAGATGTGTTGCACTGTAGTTCACAAATTTGTATTCATTTGGTTTTATTCATGCACATGGGTGATTTGGTTAAGTGACAGACATCCACACCATGTGCAGTCTTTTGCAGTTCACGTGGTTGGAATCGTGCACCATCACTATTTGGGTAGGCCAGTAGCGAGTCATACCAAATACCATTTAGTGATGCTACCTACAATTCCCGATTACAATAAATCATCAGCTGAGATTAAAGAAACCTGAGGGGTAGTGTAGTGGTCTATTCTGTTGGCTACCAACACCGGGATCCCGGTTTGGATCCCCGTGTTGCCTCCGGCTTGGTCGGGCGTCCCTACAGACACAACTGACTGTGTCTGCAAGTGGGAAGCCGGATTATGTGTCCTGGTCGCTGCACTAACGCCTCCTCTGGTCAGTTGGGATGCTTGTTCGGGGGGAGGGGGAACTGAGGCAAATAGCGTGATCCTCCCATGCGCTACGTCCCACTGGCAAAACTCCTCACTGTCAGGTGAAAAGAAGCGGCTGGCGACTCCACATATATCGGAGGAGGCATGTGGTAGTCTGCAGCCCTCCCTGGATCGGCAGAGGGGGTGGAGCAGCAACCGGGACGGCTCAGAAGAGTGGGGTAATTGGATGGGTACAATTGCAGGGAAAAAGGGGGAAAAGAAAACTTCATTGTCAGAGCATTCATAAATGGATTTTTGACTGGCGGCCTGTCCAGGGTGTCTCCCTGCCTGCCTCCCAATGACTGCTGGGATAGGCTCCAGTATCCCCGCGACCCTGAGAGCAGGATAAGCGGTTTGGATAATGGATGGATGGCTGTTTAATTTTCTTAAATAGCCCTGTTACTACATTCTTCGGTTACCGCAAACCATCGATGGATCAAAACATGCAGTTTGGAGAATCATGGCGATGCCACAAAATAGTTGTTGGACCAAAAGGAAGCGACAAATCAGTTTTAGGTGTCGTTTCATTGTTCCCTGTCTCTTGTATATGCGGGTTCCAATGGAAATCTATTCCGCTTATTTTTATCCTTTAGTCAATGCAGCACATACAGGCAGTATCTCTTGCTGCATCTGCTGCCGCTCCCTGGAAGCGATGGCGCCAGGCTAAATTATTGTACAAACCTCCAGGTTCATGTTTAATGGAGGAGCCCTACGCCACAGCTGCAGCCCGCAGCAGCCACAGTCAAAACACTCTGAAGAGAGTGCACACATACGAGGACACAGATATCCCCACAAAATGTGCTACTTGATATCTTATGATGCGTTTCCAGGAAAGTGCATGTTGGCAGTGTTTGCAGGTACCGCCGCACTGAAAAACACATTCACGGTGTGTCATTTGTGTGGGAGAGGGACCGGTAGGGATCGTGTGTGACTGTGAAATGCTAGCAGGCTGTGGACAGACTGGCTTGTTGTGGTGGTTTATGATGTCGGGGGTTTTTATGAATTCACCCGAGAGGACAGCCATGGCATCTTGAATTATGTGATTTACTCGGCCAACTGAAGCTGTTGGTTGTCATGAGAGAGATTTAACGACTTCCTCTCGAGGAAACTAGATTACTTGTTTAAAAAAAAAACAAAAGAAGTAGGGGTTTGTTTCAGTTTAAATCTTTCAGTTCATCTTAATTTGAGATTGATGAGTACAAATCCTACCACGGTCGTACAAATGCAATCATGAGCACTGGGAGGAAATCACCTCGATTCAGAAGCTCAACAGATTAGCGGTGGGCTCATATCACCATCGTTGTTAACGACAGAAAACGAAAAATGTTTTTCCTCCGGATGAAAAGATGCCACCTGAATTAGTTTGCTCTGAATCAAGAGTGGCTGGCTTCACAAAGTTAAGCAATCGCATGCAAAGATGAGCCTCATTATTGATCATCAGTGTTGCATTACCCAGTAGCACAAGCAGGAAATCACACACACACACACACACACACACACACACACACACACACACACACACACACATGCACATGCACAAGGAGGAAGAACGTCATGCATCTCTAGGAGATCATGTTTCCCATCAGCTCCTTACCTCGCCTCGTAGGAGCTCTAGCTCCCGGGCCTCGAATGACACCCAGACAAATTGCTCCTGAAAAGGCCCGGACGCTATCGGAGTGCACCACTCGCCAGCAATTATTTGTCTTTTAACAAAGTAATCAATGTACTCAACAACTGAAGCCATCGTGGACAGGGAGGAGCTTAAATGCTAAAACGCACCCTCTCGACTGCGGGATAAAAACTCAGCACTAATGGTCGGGTTCAGAAGGTGGCGTTGGATGTGGACGGGCACCTGTGCCAGCTGGAGATGCCCTAAAGGCAAGCTTCAAGCTCTTAGAGATGAATTCCGTGATTCCTCCCATCTGGTTGTCACTTGTGTGCCACCAGCTCAGCAGTATAAGTTCCCACCCTTGCAAAAACTGCATCTTCGGACCAAAGTTAACACAGTATTGAACTATTGAACAATATCGAACGTATAACAAACTACATCACACACCGTTCTGCTGTGATGTTGGTTGTAGAATTGGTAGATGAGCTATCCACCAGAAGCATCGTCATCATGTTTCAATACTTTTTTCCTGTTTGAGTAGAAATGTGTTTGCAATGGGGGCGTTCGGGTAGTGTAGTGGTCTGTTCCGTTGCCTACCAACATGGGGATCGCTGGTTCGAATCCCCGTCTTACCTCCAGTTTTGTCGAGTGTCCCTTTGGACACAATTGGCTGTGTCTGTGGGTGGGAAGCCGGATGTGGGTATGAGTCCTGGTCGCTGCAGTAGCGCCTCCTCTGGTCAGTCGGGGCGCCTGTTTGGGGGGGGGGGGGCTGGGGGGAATAGCGTGATCCTCCCACATGTTACGTCCCCCTGGTGAAACTCCTCACTGTCAGGTGAAATAAAGCGGCTGGTGTCTCCACATGTATCGGAAGAGACATGTGGTAGTCTGCATCTCTCCCCGGATCGGCAGAGGGGGTGGAGCAGCAACCAGGAAGGGCTCAGAAGAGTGGGGTAATTGGCCGGATACAGTTGGGGAGAAAAAGGAGGGAAAAAAATCCCCCCAAAAAAGAAATGTGTTTGCAACTGCACCAATGATTGCCCCACCCTGTCGAAAATTGTAATACCGGTAATACCCTCCAACGATAGTAAAGATGCCCGTCAGTTCTGCATAACCGTTGCCCGACTCCAATGGTCCAGATGGATAAGATCACTATTTATTGATGGAGAAAAATCCCAGAATAAAGCTTTTAAGTCTCACACACTAAAAGCTACAGGTTGAAGTGGTCATCAGGCGAGACCATTACGAAAGAAGACAGTGTGGTGTGAAAAGTGTGGGTGAAAACTTCTACCTCAGTTCCCTCAAGTGCGGCATGTGATAAAAGAATAAATAAAACAAATAAATAAGCCAGTCACAAACATTATGATAAGCGGATTAACGGAGTTTGACAGTTACAGCATACCACAGCTGTAGTTCCGGTCTCTAAATGATTTAGTCAGGCAGACATATAAGGAATGGTGCATACTTACAGTCTTGGCCCCTTACTAGGCAGTCGTCTCACGTGTTGACTGACTGCTGTGATTGCCTTCCACCATTTTATAACTCCGTGCACTGGAACCTATGCTAATACTCAAGCCGTGCTTTGCACGTCTGATCACTCAGCCATACTGATATAATGGGCTATCAAAATGAATGATGAGTTGGGGAGTGAAAAATGATGTGCGTGTGTGTGTGTCTGTGTATAAGTGTATGTGTGTTAACTCAGGCAAACACTATGGGCAAGTACGTCAAAGTTTGTGCAGTGCCTTGTAAATCTCTAGGCCTTCACCGTATGCTTGCGTCAGGATAGTGTTGTGAAATGAACAAAATCCACCCCCCCCCCCCCGGTTTGTACCCTGTCTGTTGTTTGTGCGTCAGTCACGCCTGTGTGTCATGGAGTTTAGTCCTCTCCCTTTTCGCTGAGGAGCTGTCAGTGTTTTTTCCACAGCAGATGGCCTCCACGGTGGCTCTCATGTGGTGTGATACCTGTCGCTGAGACGGTGGGGGCGGTGTGTGGGTTAGTGTCATAGTGGCAGGGTTGCTGCAGGCAGCATCATCTTTGACAGAAGATTGTAAACATGCCTTTTACAATTTTAGAGCACTTGTCGTTTTATGGCAAAAATCGCAAGTTAATAATAGATGAGCAGGTCAAGTTTGCGGGGCAGAAAAGGATGTGAATGGGTTCTCTGATGAGCTGCCGGGCGGCGGATGCGCTCAAAGCAGCAATCACACACGTCCGAACAGGATACCAGACAGGATACCAGACTCTCTGGCAACCATGCTCACTGTAAGAGGGACTTGCTCTGCACTAGTTTATGTCTTGCATCTTCCTTTATCTCCCCATTTGTCAATTGCACCTGTCCAATTACCCCACTCTTCTGAGCCGCCCCGGTCGCTGTTCCACCCCCTCTGCCGATCCGGGGAGGGCTGCAGACTACCACATGCCTCCTCCGATACATGTGGAATCGCCAGCCGCTTCTTTTCACCTGACAGTGAGGAGTTTCACCAGGGGGACGTAACATGTGGGAGGATCACGCCCCTCGCCCCCCCCCGTCCCCCTGAACAGGCGCCCCGTTGACCAGAGGAGGCGCTAGTGCAGCGACCAGGACACATGCCCACATCCGGCTTCCCACCCACAGACACGGTCAATTGTGTCTCTAGGGATGCCCGACTAAGCTGGAGGTAACACAGGGATTCGAACCAGCGATTCCCATGTTGGTAGGCAACGGAATAGACCACCACGCTACCGGACAACCCATGTCTTGCATATTGTTGATGGCTTGGAGTTTGTTTTGAATTGGGGTTAAGCGTTCTCCAGTTTGATGATGATGTCTTACCTGGAAGCGACGCTGGAAAAATCCCCCCCCCCCACCGATGTTTAGGGTCTGCTTTCCCCCCGTAACAAGGAGTACATCAACAGAGGAAAAGTAGCTCAGTTTAACAAATGTATGACACCATCTCTCCCTGCTCTCCCAACCGGAAAAAATCACATGGGTTTAACTCATCATCAAGTTCTGCCAAATTCCCTGTTAGCGTGAGTAGACGATAGATTAGTTTTGCATGGAGAGCTGGAAGAGAAGGGTGAGCATGTGTGAGCATGGGCATTTGAAGCAGTAAAAATTCTCTGCCAACTTCTCAACTAAATTCATGCCCACAATCATTTAACACAATACATGATGCCGATTGCGCTTTTTTTTCTCTTCTGCAGGTCAATAATAGAGCAAGGCGGTTTTTGGAGATTTTGGTAAGGTACAGATTACTTTGTTGTGGTGTCTGTGTTTTCAGAAGGTGCAGTTCGTGTCGTTTTCTCATAGTAATGAGGTCACGCCATCATGTGACATCAATAATAGAATCATCTCAGCAATGTAAACAATCCTCTCCAAGCTGTATGTGTGTGCATTCGGTGTACCGATGCTGCCTTGAAGTAAGACCCATATCCATCTGACTGGTTCTCCCCAGTATATAAATGCAGGCTTCTCTCTGATGTCTTATTCATGGCCTGAGGCTGACGCCTCTTATCACAGAAACCAACATGTCAGTGTAACACATACATATATCATGGTTGGAAAACAGACTTGCCTTTTTGCTATCAACACCATTTTGTGCTCATTATTTATATTTTAGGTTAAGCATTTTTTTTTAATTATCAGTAGCTACTTTCACAAAAGCGAATAAGAAACCCTCCCAAACAAGTAGATGTACACCTAGCCACACATTTCTTTGACTGAATTCTTTAATATGATATGATGAGTTGTGTTCATGCCAGGATTCTGTTTGACCTACATTCAACCCACTACATCTGGCAAATATTGCAAGTTAATAATAGAAGCGCAGGTCAAGTTTGTGGAGCAGTAAGAATGTGAATGGGCTTTCCGATGAGCTACCGGCTAGTGGATACACTGAAAGCACCAACGACACATCCTTGCTATGAGGGTCCCGAGTGTTGTAATGGATTCTTGGCAGCCATGCTCACTGTAAGGCAGACTTGCTCTGTGTGGGTTTATGTATTGATGGCTTGGAGTTGTTTTGAATTAGGTTAAGCATTCTCCGGCTCACTGATATCCTACCTGGCAGTAAGATAGTAGATAGTAGAAGTACAGATTCAACTGAAAAAAGATATTGTATTGTGTATTTTTGATTTTTTTTTTGATATTATCATTGTTTGTTTTTTTTATTTGATATACTTCATTAATCCCCATGGGGAAATTCAACCCATCCCAGCTGTGTTGCTAGGAGCAGTGGGCAGCCGCCGTGCAGCGCCTGGGAACCAACTCCTATTCTTCTTTCCATTGCTTTGGTCAGGGGCACAGACAGGAGTATTAACTCTAACATGCATGTTTCTATTGATGGTGGGGGAAACCGGAGCACCTAGAGAAAACCCATCGCCAGAGGTGGAAAACCCAGCTTCAGAAAGTAGAAGTACTAACCATGTATTTGCTCCACCCATGGACTAAACCAGCTGATTTCACTAATTAGTTCTACCTGGCTGAAGTGTTGTGCTAATTAGAATCAGCTGGTTTAGTGCATGGGTGGAGCAAATACATGGTTAGTACTTATACTTTCTTAAGTGTAGTTTTCCGCCTGTGCCCACTGCAGACACGGGGAGAACATGCAAACTCCACACAGAGGACGACCTGGGATGACCCCCAAGGTTGGACAACCCTGGGGTTCGAACCCAGCACCTTCTTGCTGTGAGGCGACAGCGCTAACCACTGCGCCGCCATGTCGCCCGTATTGTGTTGTGTTGTATTAGGCCCAAAACTAGTGGTGTGACCGTTGGAGAAGTCGCAAGCACATGATGTATTTACCCTAGTCCTTCTTTCCTTGGTCAGTTCTCATCCTACATCCTGCAGTTCTCCAACAGGTTGGCGTGGTACCTAGTTGGATGCTGTAACATGTGCTTCTCAGTGGTGTGAAATGTCTGTGCATTTAGACTTTTTTTGTACTATCCAGGTGGTGGTGGTGGTGGGGAGGGGATTTAATATCACAGCATTTCTCCTGAATCGCAATATTGAAGCACATTGAACAGATGCCGCGAAGATATTTGATGTAATGATGTCCGCATTCTGATCTCTATACATTTGAATTGAATTTTCTGTATGTCTACCTCAGGGGTACTCATGTTTTAAGCTTTTGTAACACATGGGTTCAAAATGAAGGTGTTTTGCTGGATTTTTTTTCCCGGATTATTACCCTTTTCATATTTTACTCTAGATGAGAGGGGATGGAGTCTGAGAAAAATGTAAAATCAAATTACAATTGCGTTCAAATCAAATTACATTTTTGTGGCCTTGTGATATTTAAAATTCCTCCACATAATGAAAGTGGCATTTGCATATTTTTTGAAAAATCAAAAGGGAAGAAATAAGTTTCTCGAAAATCTTACTATAAATTTTGAAAGTACACATTCATGGATTTGTTAGTTTCCAGATTTTTGCATCATGATGCCTTCAGAAATGTGAGCAATCAGTTGCACAGAAGTGATTTAAAAATTAAGGCTAAAATGAAATTATGCTTAAAATGAAGTGGTTCCAAAGTTTAAAGAAATCAGTGAAGTTACATTAATTCAGGTGAAAAAGCTGCAGGAACTTGGAGAAGTACCGGTGGGTCATACTTGGAAATGCAGGATTGGAGAAATGTCTCTGTATATTTTTTGGCTGTTTGTTTGACACACATGGATCCATCTCACGATGCACGGTCAGAATGCAATTGCTCGCAGTCTTCTGTTCATATAAGCTGCCTCGTTCGTGGAAATTGAAATGCACGTAAAAGAAGAGGAGGCAGCGCCTGTCAGCGGAGCCAGTTTTAAGTCACCCCTCCCACTTGATTTCCATTTACACCAAGAAACTCCTCCGAAAAACAGGGTCACATATCCTTCAAAAGTGCCAGTGAAAATGCGCCATATGTAGAGTGATGTTATGATTTTGATTGATAGTGAGTGTGTGGGGGTCTCTTACAGGACCCCCCACACATTCATTTACACAGCTGTTTACACAAAGCCTTCTTATCACGCTCCCATATGGTCTCAGATGAACTTGGTCAATTTCTTCTGCTGAGCAATTAAGTTGGGAAATGAATAGATTGATTCATTATCGACCCCGAGCGTGGAACCGGTGTGTGAGATGAAGAGCTGCAGTGGCCGAGGATCTCGCCGCTTGCCTAGTTGGGCTGTTGGAAGCAGACTCAGGGACCCATTCTTAATCCTGATATTGGGTTTGAATGAAAACGTTTGCGGGGAGATTGTTCTAATTTAATATGCTCAAGCTAGTCATGTCAACATTTGTGTGTAATTGGCTGATGGACTGTTGTGATGGGAAACGTGTAAAGCTGTGTGTCTGCTGCAGTGTGAGGTTGTCTTACCCTTTTAAAGTGCAACTGAGGATTGAATCCTGCTTGTTGCAAAAAATGACCTCTATGAAAATATGTTGCATGATTGTGCAGAAACTGGGCAGACTATAGTGTTTGTGTCCCCCCCCCCCTTTTTCTCCCTAATTTTACCCATCCAATTTACCCTACTCTTCTGAGCTGTCCCGGTCACTGCTCCACCCCCTCTGCCAATGCGGGGAGGGCTGCAGACTACCACATGCCTCCTCCGATACACATGGAGTTGCCAGCCACTTCTTTTCACCTGACAGTGAGGAGTTTCGCCAGGGGGACATAGTGCATGGGAGGATCATGCTATTCCCCCCCGCCCCCCTGAACAGGTGCCCCGATCGACCAGAGGAGGCGCTAGTGCAGCAATCAGGACACATACCCACATCTGGCTTCCCACCTGCAGACACGGCCAATTGTGTCTGTAGGGACGCCCGACCAAGCCGAAGGTAACACGGGGATTCGAATCGCCGATCCCCGTGTTGGTAGGCAACTGAATAGACCATTATGCCACCCAGACATCCCGACTACAGTGTTGTGACACAGAAGAAATAAAAATATTGGATCAGGCCAGTGTCGCTGCTGTCCACTTTGTTGAGCTAACCTTCAAGGAAAACACAGGCTATTCTTTCAGGTTTGCAAGGTGCTCTATTATTTGCTTATTTACTTTATAGAGTTGGTGGGTGGGCAGAGAAGAATAGCACAACTCTGAATTGAATTTTCTACCAGAAAAACCTTACCTACTACAACTACTACTACTACTTTTGGCTGCTCCCGTTAGGGATCACCACAGCGGGTCATCCGTTTCCATTCTTTCCTGTCCTCTGCATCTTTCTCTGACATTAAGTCACCAGCCACCTGCATGTCCTCTCTCACCACATCCATAAACCTCCTCTTTGGCCTTCCTCTCTTCCTCTTCCCTGGCAGCTCCATATTCAGAAAAACCTTACCTCCTTCAGGAAAATTGGAATTTTTTTGACACTCAAAAGAACAAAGAATAGAAAGCCCCAGTGTATATGTACATATATAATGTGTGTGTGTGTGTGTGTGTGTGCATGTGTGTGTGTGTGAGAGAGAGAGAGAGAGAGAGGTACATAATGCGTGTGTGTGAGAGAGAGAACTTCCATGTGCTAACTCCTGTTTCTTGATACTGTTGTGCATTGCATGGCACTAATTTGATAGCACATCTTTGCCGTGTGTGAGCAGGAGTACCACAGCAGGCGAGCACAACTTGCACACTGCACAAACCTGACAAGCAGAAAAGGTACAGCCGCCGAAATGTTCTCGGCAAGAGGACGAGAGACTCGGGGCACCTCACCGAAAAGCTATCTCTTCCATCACGCCTGTACGGTTGACTGACGAAGACATAAAACAACCACCTGTACTGATTATGCTAATTACACATATTGCATAGTCTCAAAGCCACGTATAAACGAATCAATGAGCTGTGTCTGGACCATATAAAAAAGGTATGCCTTACATGAAACAGGCCATTAAACAGCCACACCTGCGGGTGTTGCTGCAGTGACATTGTTGGTACCTTGTCGTCTCCTGTCGGTGTATACCTTCACCATGCCCCGGGGGAGCTGTTGAGCGATTATGTTGGACCTAAACCGAACATAAACGTCTTCTCCAAAGTGCCAAGCGGAAGCAAGGGAGCGTATTGTCCTACCTCAATATTTATGAGCGATGCATAATGCAGGTGGACTTTTCTGCCTGTCACATTACCCTCGCGTAATATTTTATGAAGGGGAACTCAACCTAGATGTGTTACTGTAGGCACACACCCGAGCTGAGCGGCTTCCGAAAATACTCTAGAAGGGGGGGAAAGGTCATTTAATTTGATAACCACTGTGCAGAATTTCATTTACAGAGCAAAGAGAGAAACTTGTAGCTCCAAGCGTTGCGTTGAAGATCAATATTGAGGTTAATGGAAGACACGCCAATCATAGTTAAAGGTTTCGTGTAGGTTAGTGTGTGATTAATTCATAGTTTTGTGTCAACACTTAGACATGAGTTGAATGTCAAGGCATCTCTGCGTAGTGGTTTATCATATCATGTTACCTCACCTTTTACATGACACGATGACGTTGACAGTTATGGAGGAAGATCTGAATGAAATGTAAGTAAGGAAAAAAAAATTCCCTGGTTTTGAATTCGTGGCTTCAGCTCAGCCGGTTACCTAATCTGAATAATTGATGCTGAATCACCCTACGCTCTTTGTTTGGCCCTTTACAGCGCCTGCAGTTTTGATGACCTCTCAAACAGTTCACGTGAAGTTTTCGCGTCTAAACCTTTGCCAGCCTAATCAAACGTGACCGCCAAATCACAGTTTACAACCCGTCCCGTATCACCCACAACGCCTTTGGTGGAGAGGCAGCTGCCCTAAAACATTTACAGTGCCTCTGCATGCTGGAAGGCACCGGTGCCGTTGTACAACACTGTCCGTGTGAAGCGTTTTTGTTATTGCGTGTTGCATCTTCCTAGCAGACACGCTGTAGCCCGGAGCGCTCTGCTCCCCTGCCCATCACGGCAGAGTGGGCACAACGCCGCAATGGCACCGAAACAAACCGACATCAGCAGATAAGAAGGGAATGTATTCTCCCAGGCTCAGCCTGACAGTGTGCACGTTATATCCTTGTGAGTGCACAGGTACAAATCCAGACGAGCAACAGAGTTCGTCACCATCTGTTTTATGAGAACCTGCAGCCTGTACTCTTTCTCGTGGCACTTGTAGAATAAATCAGATCTCATTAAACATGCCATTGCTGACAGTTAATACCTGATAGCTGCCGATGTGCGTCTTACTTTTCCCAGTGACGTCTCCTCACTGTGCAGCAGTGTGCGTGACGTTTGGAACGACCCTTGAACGACGTCAGTAGGTCCCAAATATGTAGCGTGATTTAAGCGGCAGTGCCGTATTTTGCCAACCAAATCATGTAAAACTAGCAACAGAGGGACGTCCAGGTAGCGTAGCAGTAAATTCCACTGCTTAGCAACACAGGAATCACTGGTTCGAATCCCCGTGTTACCTTCAGCTTGGTCGGGCGTCCCTACAGACACAATTGGACGTGTCTGTGGGTCGTAAGCTGGATGTGGGCATGTGTCCTGGTCACTGCACTACCGCCTCCTCTGGTCAGTCAAGGGGAGGGGGAACTGGGGGGAATAGTGTGATCTTCCCACGCGCTACGTCCCCCCTGGTAAAACTCCTCACTGTCAGGTGAAAAGAAGCAGCTGGCGACTCCACATGTATCAGAGGAGGCATGTCGTAGTCTGCAGCCCTCCCCGGATCGGCAGAGGGGGTGGAGCAGCAACCGGGACGGCTTATAGGAGTGGGGTAATTGGCTGGATACAACTGGGGAGGGGAAAAAAAGGGGGGGGGGGTCCAAAAAATAAAGAGCAACAGGGTTGTGTTGCGTTGTTTGAGCATGGCACAAGAACGGTGCAACAATGTTTTCAATTCACCAATAGTAATTATCTGCAATTAACACTGAATCGGAAATGTCGCCGCTTTATCTCGGCACATCTGTGTTCAGTTGTTCAATGAGCTGCTGCTTAGTAGATAGATAAATAGAAGGATAGATAAACCTTACTAATCCCCAGAGCGGAAGATGGGTTGGTTTTCCACACCTAAAAACACATAATACAACCCATTAAATGTATTGGATTAAAAGAAAGAGGAAGAAAAAAGACATCCCAGGCTCAGGAACCAGCCAAAGCCATTGGGAAACCACTACAAGAGAGCGATACCAGTGCTAAATAAATGTAACAGGAGAAAATGCTTGTCCTCGTTTAAACGGAAATCCTCCTTGATTAATATTGATCCTGCGTGTCGCAGGATCAATATTAATATTAGTAGTCAATATTAGGGGTAAGTATATAAAGAAATGGTAGGTTGTTTTCTCTTACAACCTAGCCAGTCGATAGAGATGCACTCATTCTTTGTATGTGCAACAGTAATAAGGGTCAATGTCGACTAAACTTTATCTATTTTTTATCGTGTTCAGCTTCTTCCTTCTTTTTTTTTTTTACCCCCCCCCCCTTTTCCTCCCCAATTGTATCCGGCCGATTACCCCACTCTTCTGAGCCATCCTGGTCTCTGCTCTACCCCCTCTGCCGATCCAAGGGAGGGCTGCAGACTACCACATGCCTCCGCCGATACATGTGGAGTCGCCAGCCGCTTCTTTTCACCTGACAGTGAGGAGTTTCACCAGTGGGACATAGCACGTGGGAGGATCATGATGTTCCCCCTTCCCCCCGAACAGGCGCCCCAACCGACCAGAGGAGGCACTAGTGCAGCGACCAGGACACATGCCCACATCCGGCTTCCCACCCACAGACACGGCCAATTGTGTCTGTAGGGATGCCCAACCAAGCCGGAGGTAACACGGGGATTTGAACCGCCGATCCCCATGTTGGTAGGCAATGGAATAGACCGCCATGCCACCCGGAAGCCCCCAACTTTTTAAACATTAGAAAAGTAATTTACTGCTTATGAAACTGTGTTAGATGGCATTCTTCATTCTTGGGCTGCATTTTCGTGTAATCATAAATATAACTATTATATTTAATTCCAATCAAGTGCTTTAACTCGTGAATCTTACATCAATTACCTGCTGTGTTTTCTTTTGTCAGATTTGGTAGTTTATCGTTTCTCTCAAACACATACTGCTACACCTCAGCACATCCGTCCCGCTCTCTATCCACGCACCATGAATCACAATCTGCGGTTTCCTTCAGCCGTCAGCTCATCTCACCATTGACAGTGCAGCTAAAGATGGAGTTTGGTTGATGGCTGCAAGGCCATATGTGAGAAGGTCTGGCCATCTCTGAGGGAGAGGGTTTTTCCCATCATTCTCCTGGTTTATTAATAGAGGGTCAGCATATAGGTCTGGTGGTACTGGGTGTTGCTGCGGTGCAGCATCAGTGACACGGCTAGTGTTTCAGCTGTCAGTATTGGTGACGAGCCGTCATCGGAGCCAGGCTAATGGATTTTAGATGAGATCGTGACGCGAGGGAATTGAAGATGAATGTGGGGTGTGTGGTACTGTTCCTGACCCAAAGGTGAGGGCTGTTCAAGGTTGTGTGTTGAAGGGAATTATTGGATTTCACTGATCGTGTTATACTCTTCCAATTTTTTTTTGTGGATCCCTCATAAGGCAGTGATATTCAGTCATGTGTCATGGAGAGCAGTATATGATACAGGGTTTCTTTCCAAGTTAACACCAGACAGGAGCGGGTGAATCACTCAAATCTACTGGGGTAGTTCTGGTTTGGAAAGAAAACCTTCAAACACATCCTTCCACGGTACATGGCTTAATACCACTGCTGTTATAGCCTGTAGGTTTTTTTCACTGTATACCACATACAAACTTGGCAAAACTGAGAAGTATAACTATATCATTGGTTTCTCTCTTGAAATAATACACATGGGTTTCTCTTTCTCTCTCTCTCACTCTCCCGTCTCTCTCTCTCTCCCGCTCTCCTGTCTGTCTGTCTGTCTGTCTGTCTGTCTGTCTGTCTGTCTGTCTGTCTGTCTGTCTGTCTGTCTGTCTCTGTCGCTTTCCCATCTCCCTCTATCTCCTGTCTATCTCCCTCTCTGTCTCTCTCTTTCACTCTCCTGTTTATCTCCCTCTCTCCCTCACTCTCACTCTCTTGCTCTCCCATTTCTCTCTCTCCCTTTCTCTCTCCCGTCTGTCTCTCTCACTCTCCCGTCTCTCTCTCTCACTCTCCTGTCTCTCTCTCACTCTCCTGTCTGTCTCTCACTCTCCTGTCTCTCTCTCATTCTCCCGTCTCTCTCTGTCTCTCTCTTGTTCTCCCGTGTCTCTCTCACTGGCACACACACACACAAGCTGCTCTAAAAGCAGCTCTTACGTGACATTTTGAAGCAGTGCACGTTACCACACTGGCTTTGCCCTTTTTCATGTCACAGAATTACACATAATGTATAGCTGGCCATGAGTTGACTGTAAATCCCACTGAGTTTGGACAAACTGCGTGGAGATTTAGGTAATAAACCCAGAGGTCAGCGCATGAATTATTGCCGTGCATTACATCTTTGCAAGAGCTAAAGCGATGACTCCCGTGCCTTAAGCCCAGAGCAAGAGTAACCAAGGCAACATATAATTATATATAATGTCCTGTAAGATGTCAAGATTTGTGCCGCTGGACCCAGCAAGTCAACCATATCATGGCTAATCGCGTCTGCATTGCCCAGTAATTGTGTTATTCGAACATATGACAGTGCTAGACCGTCGTCCAAAGGAACATTTGGAAAAGGGAAAGCTCTACTAAAGTGTGAGCGGGTGGTTCACCCTACATGGCTGGGTCTCTTCCTCATATTTTCTGGTGCTCTGCTGTAGTGAAGCATAGGTGTCATAAAAAGAGTCATAAAATGAAAAAGAAGAAAAAAAAGAGGGAAAAAAATCCTTATGTGGAGTGACTGCTGTTTTACACAGTCTGCAGCCTGCCATCTGGGTAAATTACTACCCTCACCTGAAGAATGTTCTCTCGGATAAGATATACGGTAGAAGAAGAGCAAGCCGAATGGACACTGCCTTATTTAATAACACTTTCTAAGAACCCGGCATAATTGCATGTGCAGGGGATTTAGCTGCTCCCTCAGCATCTCCAATAGAGAATAATTGTATAATTGTGTTAGATACATTGCAGTGTGGCAAATAATCATCTGCAGGGTATAATGAAATGGAGGAGGGGGCTGAATGTTTATTGCTACTGGGATTTGGGACGGTTTTGATTCAAAGGAGCATTAAATTGTGTTTCCAGTGTGCTGTTGGATTTCTTACTTAGCTATATTTATGTTCCTGTATAACTGCAGTGGTCGTGGCCGAATTTGCCTCAGATGTTTGTACTTCTCAGCTCACTCTTGAATCATGGCTTGAATTCAATTTTTTTGTTGTTGTGTGTTTGTTGTTTCACACAACGTATTTAGAGCTCAATACCCATGTAAGAAGTTGGGATTCACAGTTTTAACGGTTTGTCACACTGCCATCACACAGCAATTTCCCCTGTACTATGGATGAGGAGATGAGAAATGGCTTTAAGAATCAGAATCAGCTCAACAAAAAAAAACAAGAAATAAATGGAACAACAAACAGGACGTTGGAGGCAACCATATATAAGCATAACAGGTGCAGAAAAAAAAACTAAATCAAGCAAACTTAATATTGTTTCCACTCCAGTTGTTATTGCTTGGTGACAGTTATGATGCTGATATTCTTGGCTTGACTTGTCTTATTTCACACTTAAGACTGCTCCTTAGACCATCAGGCACTTGTTTCCCCATCAAGGACCGTCAAATAGTTAAACACTGGACAAAGGCAGGGCAATGATTCAGCAACATCATTTATCATCTTTCAGTGGTGTCGTATTGGGACGGAATTGAGATATTGTAATATTGAAATACACAATTTTGTTGTCTAAGTTGATGATACCGAGAATGTCTTGTCCAACATTTGTTACAAAATGAGGTCTGAAACTCGGATGAGAGGCGAAACGTCTTCACGGATATATACCAGGTCCAGTTGCACTTGATTCAATTCCTTTGGATAACCATGACTTGGATGAATGAGAACATTCACAGAAGAGGTCTGAAACGTTTGGAGTATTATTTGAAAAAATGTTTACGCTGATGTTATACACTACATTGTCAAACAGTTCAATATGATGAACCTGTCGATTTTTAAATATGGTATTGTTGCATACGTAAGTGGATGTTGTGATATCGAGATCATTAAAAATTCCATATTTCCATAAAACGCAGGGTTAAGCCCACATGCTATAGATTATTGATCGCATTGGATCAGGCTGTGTCTCAGGAACACCATCTGAAGGGCGTCCGGGTAGCGTGGCGGTCTATTCCATTGCCTACCAACATGGGGATCACCGGTTCAAATCCCTATGTTACCTCCAGCTTGGTCGGCCATCCCTACAAACACAATTCAATTGGCTGTGTCTGTGGGAGGGAAACCAGATGTGGGTATGTGTCCTAGTCACTGCACTAGCGCCTCCTCTGGTCGGTCGGGGCACCTGTTCAGGGGGGAGAGGGAACTGTGGGGAATGGTGTGATCCTCCTACATGCTACGTCCCCCTGGTGAAACTCCTCACTGTCAGGTGAAAAGAAGCAGATGGCGAATCCGCACATATCGGAGTGGGCATGTGGTAGTCCGCAACCCTCCCCGGATCGGCAAGAGGGAGTGGGACAGCAACCGGGAAGGCTCGGAAGAGTGGGGTAATTGGCCAGATATAATGTTGTTCCAAAATTACATGGGAAAGAATTATACAACTGTCTCTACTGTATGTGTAGGCGTAACAATAACGGTGGTAATTAAACTGGATCACATGGAAATTAAAACTATTCCTCATCCTCCAAGGGACCACTCAAAAACCCTCCAATGATGTCGGTCGGTGTGTGTGCCCACGATGAGAACTACCGCTCCGGCATTGCAGTATAAATTTGGTTATGGTGGATGATGTTTTTGTTTAATTTGATATGATGTTTTTTTCTCTGCTTCGCTGCACACTGACCTGTAAAGCAGGACTCGGCACTAAGACAGGCAGCAGCCTGAAGTCAGGGTGTAATAAAAGACTCTTGACACTAGCCAGGCCTGCGAGGGTGTACAATGGAAGCGGTGGGGGCCGTGTTTAATGACGGACCGGCGAGAGCAGGTGCCACCCAGACTAGCTGCCCGACTGTTACTGTCTGGCTGGCGGCCATGCTGGACAGCTCTTTGTGATCACTGGTGTGAGATGAGGGATAGAGGTCGAAATCAGCGTTGTCCGGAGTCGCGCTTTAGTGACTGTGTTCAGTTATGTTTTAACGTCGTAGCCTTTTTCTTCCCCCCTTTTACTGTTCTCCATGATACTCATGGAGATGTGCTGTACGGCACGGCGTGACAAGTTCTCGAAAGGTTAACGCTAGTAGGATTTAAACTCGCGGTGACCTAGTTCCCCGGGGCAACTTCCACACATTTGTTATGTCTGCTAATTCGATGAAATGTGAGAGCACAGATGTGTTACTAAACATAGTGGTGAGTCATACAGTATGCCTCTGTTCCCATCTGAAATAATGCAACATAATGATGTGTCAGCAGGTTGCCTGAGCTGCGGTTGACCTCAACAGCAGTAAAGCCCTGCTTCCATGTCAAGGCCACGAGGGCGTCGGAAAGGCTATGCCATTACTTATTTTCTGTCAAGTGATGCATTATGTCAGCTAAGACGTATAGATAACATATCTGTTGCCAAGCCTTTCCTGGCCCTGTTGTGGAAGCTAGGTTTTCTGGCTTTGAGTGGCCCCCTTTTTTTTGGGGGGGGGGGATTTTTCCCACCTTTTTCTCAGAAATTGTACCCCACTCTTCCAAGCTGTCCCGGTCACTGCTCCACCCCCTCTGCTGATCCGGGGAGGGCTGCAGACTACCACGTCTCCTCCGATACATGTGGAATCGCCAGTCGCTCCTTTTCACCTGACAGTGAGGAGTTTCACCAGATGTAGCACGTGGGAGGATCACGCTATTCCCCCCACTTCCCCCTCCCCCCCCCAAACAGGCGCCCCGACCGACCAGAGGAGGCGCTAGTGCAGCGATCAGGACACTTACCCACATCCGGCTCCCCACCTGCAGACACGGCCAATTGTGTCTGTAGGGACGCCCGACCAAGCCGAAGGTAACACGGGGATTTGAACCGGTGATCCCCGTGTTGGTAGCTAACGGAATAGACCGCTACACTACCCAGATGCCCTGAGTGGCCCATTTAAAAGGAAAAGAAAAATCTCTGGATGATGTTTGTCAGTGATTGATGATAGTCGGATGGGATGCGGTTCATGAAGCCCAGTGCTCGCTAATTCAGAGGCGGACCATCTGGCAAGTCACCCTTTACCCTTGTAAAGTTGTGACCTCACGGGTCACTTTTGTAATTCAATGTACTGAATGCAAAATCCTTCGTTTATAGAGGCCGATGCTTGTGTGATTGACCATATGAGGTTTTTTGAAATACGGGTGTGCATATTCTGGCATCATCATCATCATAGTGTTATGGTAGTGGCAATTGTTTCCACCATGTGGTTATCACCTAGCTAACTCTCTCTTGAAATGTGTTCATTGTGAAGCACAAATATTCAAACTCGTCAAAACAGACCCTTTCTCTCCTGTTTTGCACTAAATATAATGATTTGTAATATCTAATATGTGCCTTATGTACTCAAAGGTCCCTTTCCTTCATGGTCTCTATTAGAAACAGAGGTTGGCCAACTGCATTCAAGACTGGGCTTCTGCAGGTTGGTGTGCACTGAGCCAGCAAACTCTTGCCAACTGCTGCTTGAGTTTATTTTGGACAGCCTGATGAGTATTTGCATCAGCTTTTTTTTTTACTACTTTATTAATCCCCATGGGGAAATTCTGCTCTGCAGTTAACCCGTCCTAGCTGTGTAGCTAGGAGCAGTGGGCAGCCGCCGTGCAGCGCCCGGGGACAAACTCCAGTTCTTCTTTCCATTGCCTGGGTCAGGGCCACAGACGGGAGTATTACCGGAGCACCCCGAGAAAACCCACCGCAGACACGGGGAGAACATACAAATTCCACACAGAGGACGACCTGGGATGACCCCCAAGGTTGGACAACCCCGGGTTTCGAACCCAGGAGCCTTCTTGCTGTGAGGCAACAGTGCTAACCACTGGGCCACCGGGCCGCCCATGCAAAGCTTTTAGGTCATGTTGCCCGATGTGGATTAATCACATAGCAAGTTGCTGTCAGGCCAAACCAAACCAAGCTAGAGGTAGTTGTACTTTCACTTGGATCACTTGGAGGCTGATCATTTATGTAATTGTAAAGAGGCGGCGGTTATTTGTTTTCTGTTTTTTGTTGAGTGCTGTAGAGTGCTGAATATCAAGCTGCCAGGAAAGAGGAGAAGAGGAAGGCCAAAGAGGAGGTTTATGGATGTGGTGAGGGAGGACATGCAGGTGGCTGGTGTGACAGAGGAAGATGCAGAGGACAGGAAGAGATGGAAATGGATGATCCACTATGGCGACCCCTAACGGGAGCAGCCAAAAGTAGTAGTAGTAGCAGTAGTTGAGTGCTGTAGAGTCACTGTCATGCCAGTTTTCAGTATCACAGATGACTCCATTTCCTGCATTGCTTCTCACAATGTCTTTATGTGTGCTCACTAATCCAGGTAAGGAAATCACAGAAAGCTGAATCGGTTCATCTGAACACAACATTTCACTTACATGAAGTCACTTAGATGAGTGATGAAACGTTTCTTCCTCAATAAACGTTGTATTCAGATGAACCGATTCAACTTTCTGTGATTGCTTCTTCCAGTCTCCTCTGGTGTGGTCAAAATAAAAAATACACTCATTAGCAGGGGATTATTCAGTTTTCTTTCCCTTCTGTCTGATCTCATTAACTTGCAACTGAAAAAGCTTAATGTGCGCCATTTCCTCCCAGTCCAGCCATTTCATTTCCCCTTGGATAAGCAGCGCTTTGCTTGCAGTTCTTAGAGATGTTTAAACGGGAGGAAAAAAAACAACAACTAAAGGGATGTATCTGGTTCAATCACTGAGTGCTTACAAATTACATCTATACTTGTCTGGCCCCCTGGAGTTTACCCTCGTAATATCATAACAAAGGCTTTGAGCCGCTATCAAATATGGATGAGGCTCAGTTTGCTGCCTTCATTTTTCAATTTAGATTCCTGTCGTAAACCAAACTTGATATAAAGTTAGTGTATAACCGGAGAGGAAAAGATACAGCAACACTCTCCCCACTTGTGATGTGCTTCTGGCGGTCCCTTGTATTACGTCACGGAAAACAGTCTCATCTGCACTTTACGTTGTTGTTTTTCATCAAGGGGCCCTCACCTTTGCTGTCAAATCCAAGTTGGATAGATGTTTAATCCTTCTGAAAAGAAAGATCGTTGTCTTCATGTCGACACTGTTTAGAATAGGTGAGATGGAGCAGAATTCATGGTTAATTTCAAATAGTATGAGACTGTTTCCACTTGTAGTGTAAACTGATCCAAACGTGTATTTCTTTCTCAAATGTACTGATGGAAGTTCAGATGACTCCACCTTTGCTCAAATCAATGGCGCCCTCTTGTGTCCAGAACATGGTAGTGCACCCCCCCCCCACACACACACACATTTCATCTTGCATTGTGTAAACCTTTTGCTTTCAGAGCTTTGAACAGCATACACACACTCAACATGAAATTGCTTTGTTTGATTTATTGACTATTGAAGAAAATAATTCTGAGTTAAGTCTCCTGTTAATGTTAAATTTGCCAGGGTCCCTGGCACATAGTGTTAACGACACTAAAACAGAAATGCTATTTTTGTGCTACAGTGGGTCTTGGTAAGAATACAGTTGCACAGAGCAGTGTAGGATGAGAAGGAGGTGAAATACGTTGTATTAAGTCCAATGAGTTAGACCAGCAAAGTCCCCGTACAGGTTGACTCATTCTACCTTCTATAATTAAATGTGTAATAGATGGTACAAAGTGGTACGGTGGTGCAGTTGCTAGCACGGTCGCCTCACAGCAAGAAGCTCCTGGATTTGAGCCCCAGGGTTGTCCAACCTTGGGGGTCGTCCCAGGTCGTTGTCATCCTCTGTGTGGAGTTTGCATGTTCTCCCCCTATCTGCATGGGTTTCCTCTGGGTGCTCCTGTTTCCTCCCACAGTCCAAAGACACGTAGGTCAGGTTAATCGGCTGTACTAAATTGTCCCTAGGTGTGTGTGTGTGTGTGTGTGTCGGCCCTGTGATGGACTGGCAGCCTGTTCAGCGTGTCTCCCTGCCTACTGCTAGGATAGGCTCCAGCATCCTGCAACCTTGCGTAGGATAAGCAGTTTGGATAATGGATGGATAGCTAGTACAATTACCTGATATAGTTGCTTTGGGAATGGAAACCTGCATACACATGGCCCTTGGTGGCCCTTGATGAGGTCTTTCATAATGAGACTATGTATTTAGATCATATGTTACGCTAAGGTTAAGATTTGTGAATAAGAAGTGGCCGTTTTTTTGTTTTTTATAAAACATATCCTCCAGTAAAATTCTTGTCTTTGTTTGTTTTTGTTGTTGTTGTCAATGTTTTTGCAACGCAAATTAGTGCAACAACAAGACTCAGTAACAACCAATTGCAGCCAATCAGAGTGGAAATAGCCTTTCATCCCCTGCTGCAGTTGCTGCACACCTGAGCCCCATTTTGACTTGCATTAGAAATGATGGAGGTAAACGTTTGCTTTCTGAGAAAAGCTCTTTTCGGAGAAGCTGTGGAATTAGGATTTGCCAGTTGGATGAAGGTGGTGATGGGATGCAGGGTTTCTGGCCAGGGTTCGGCCTGTGCCACACACCGGCGCATTAAGCACTGCACATTGAATTTTGAAGATTGAAAACCTTGAACACCTGCATACACTTGAACAAACGCAAACGTAAATTCATATTGTCTAAGGCCTCTCATAATGTCTGATAGTGGAGTTCAAACACGCGTGTTAATAGTGCATAAAACTACAGAAATGAAATTCATTTGGGTGTTTATTATATATTTATTTTTTATTTACACTAGTTGAAAGGAGTGTTCTCCCCCCCAACCCCTTTTTTCTCCCCGCTTGTACCCCGCCAATTACCCCACTCTTCCCGAGATGTCCCGGTCGCTGCCCCCCCCCCCCCCCCGCCAATCCGGGGAGGGCTGCAGACTACCACATGCCTCCTCCGAAACATGTGGAGTTGCCAGCTGCTTCGTTTCGCCTGACAGTGATGAGTTTCGCCAGGGATACGTAGCGCGTGGGAGGATCACACTATTCCCCCGCAGTCCCCCCCCCCCCGAACAGGCACCCTGACCGACCAGAGGAGGCGCTGGTGCAGCGACCAGGACACATACCCACATCCGGCTTCCCTCCCGCAGACACGGCCAATTTGTGTCTGAAGGGACGCCCGACCAAGCCGGAGGTAACACGGGGATTCGAACCAGAGATTCCTGTGTTGGTAAGCAACGGAATAGACCGCTACACTACCCAGACACCCCAAAAGGAGTTATTTTAAATTGTCTGCTTCGATTAACCATAATAAGAGGAAATGTCAGGTTTACATCAGTCAGGCCCGAAACAGCTTTTTCACAAAGCCCCGGCAGCCACTGAAAGACTCAATGGACTTTGAGTGGAGGTGGCTAAAAGCGTCGGTTTCCTACTGTTAGATAATATATCATAAATTGATCAAATCATGCGTGTCTGTAGCTTAACTCCTGCCAGTTTATTCAGCAGTCGATAGAGGCTCCTACTCGAGTCAGCCGGAGAGACTTGTTCGTTAGTTTTATTGATCAGATGTCCTCTGCTTGACTTACCTGCATCAATCAGAGGCGCTGATTCCACGCTGAGAGAAACAGAGGGCTCCTGTGTAACACCGGGATGGTTCGATGCTTTCAATCCCAACTGGGGATGTAATGTCTTTAACTGCCGAATATGGGTTAACTCACACATTATTTGATTTCTTTGAATTGTCGACCAATCTCTTTGATATATATATATATATATATATATATATATATATATATATAGATATATAGATAGATAGATAGATAGATAGATAGATAGATAGATAGATATACTATATATATATATATATATATATATATAGTTATACACACACACACACACACACACACACACACACACACACACACACAAACGGATATGAATGGGAACAAGCCATGAAAAACTGAAATACATAGAAAGCCCATGTTTAAATTTCCATACTGTCCTTCAATATCCAACCCAAAAGGTGACCACAAGAGCAGCGCCACATTCGAAATACCAAAAACGCCGACAAACCCGTGAAAAATGTTGGCAGTGAGGCAGCATGGACTTAAATACTGACCTGGTTGTTTCATAAAAGGTGTCCTGATCTGTCATCAAAAGCAAACTTTGAGGGTTGATCGATTTACACTGCAGTATGTTGCCTCCCCCTAGTGGACATTGTGCATGCTGCTTGTTCATATTGCTTGATTGGGATGCAGTGTGTTTCTCATGAGTTAGGTTTTTACAGCAACATGTGAGGACAAATACGTTTTTGATGCAACGAGGCAAACTCATAACTTAAGTCTTACTAGACTGCATTCATTCAGTGGAGCATGATTCCCCCTCTAATGAGCTATTATAATCTTAGGATATCTACATAGGCTCAGTAGCCCTGTGCCGATTCACTTGTTCAGGCAATGCCATTAAATGTACTATGTGTCATATTCCAGCTTTGCTTGAGTATAATATGAACTGTAAATGTCAGCAGGGGTTGCTGAATGGTAGTGACTGCAATAAAAAGAACAGCTTACAGCCCCTATTCCCCAGATTTCTGCTTTCAGAAACACAGGAGTCAAGGCCAGCAGAGTGTTTTACACATTTTTTGAAGGCTTGTGATGCTCTGCCCCCTAAAGACTTGGCTCACACTCGCAATCCCCCAGCAAATCATGCTGCAACTGGAGCAAACTGACATTTACTTAAAGGCGTTCAAAAATACGGGTGTGTGGAAAAAGTGCAGGGTATCTATCTTTGAATTTACTCGCCATGCTCATTTGAGGAGGGGCCAAGCCAAATGTCTGTTGTTTTCTTGTATTTTTTCTTTTTTTTCTTTCTTTTTTTTAATGTCACAAAATTTAAAGACTCAGCTTTCAAATTGCATCTGAGAAATTATACTGCACCTTTTATATGCCGGGGCAATGTGGTATGTATGGACAGCAATTTAAAAGAAATGACCTCTGGATGCTGGTGTTGTGTTTCCAGCAGTGTGGCTTTGAGCCCTTTATCATTCTCAAGTATGATCCAATTCACACTTCTCTCTCTTGACTTGCCCAAGACTTTCCATGCGTCAGAGAAACCAATTGCCTTATGAAGGTGGAATGCTCAATGTTTTGAGAACAAACTTTTTCAGGCACAGTTTAGATTCGTAGGTTCATTACCATTCTGTCTAGCCTGACCTGTGCAGTAATCCTTTCTTTTTTTAGTCCGTGTCTCTTTACTCAGATGATGGTCTCATGCTTGTGATTTGATGGCTTTTCCATTTGACTTTGCAAATTATTAGTTTGGTTTTTCAGCCTCAGCTCTTAGAAGTACTGACAATTTTTTTTTTTTGGAAACAATTTAAAGTGGATGGCCAGCAAAAAGAAAGTTGTTAAAACTAGGTGGACGATAAGATAGAACCAGTCATCATAGATGTTTCTTTGTGCAGTGGACAGCGAAGTTAACCAATATTATAATAATCATACATACACGCCTTCACCCGAATCGAGTAAAACACAAGTTAATACAAAGATAGTATATCAAATCTATGATTCACTATCTCCATATTCAAATGTTGAAATTGGTGCTCTATAGTGTCCCTTGGCAAGATTTTCTGTTGTTCGGTGGCACAGCATAGCTGAGACGCCCGCAGAAGAATCCTGTTGCTTTTTGCCGGAACCGCTGCCAAGTTGGCTGAGCGCCACCATCATGATTTACCCTTTCCAGGTACTGACAGCTGGGTAGACTTTGCCCGGGGATTTGAATTCATAGTTACCTTCTCCTAGCCTTTGCCTAAAGAGGCATCAACCCACAAGGCAGCAGGTGGATTTGAACTCAGAGTTCCCTTCTCCTATCCCAATGTGTTGGCTTGGACTGGGCACCATGGGAAGTACCATACAGGCATGCAGGAGGACCAGATGTATCAGTAGGGATGTCGTCCTTGGCCAAAGGGCCCTTGCTGAGGTAAGGTGCTACCCCTCTACAGCCTGCGGTTGCAGTTTAGCATCTTATCCAGGACAGATATAATAATGATAATACACTTTATTTATATAGCACTTTTCTAAAGTGCTATGCTTCACAGAACAGAATAAAATTGTTAAAAATGACACATACAAAAAAACATTGTAAGAGAGTAAAATAAAAAGCACTAACAAATAAAACCATAAAATAAGAGAATGCAATTTGTTAAAGGAAAACAGTTACAGATTTAAGTAAGAGTAAAAATAAACAGTATAAATAAATAAAAACAAATATCACACATTTGTAAAAGCTTTCATTAATAAGAAATGTTTTAAGACGAGATTTAAAAGAATCTAGAGACTTGGTTTGTCTTAATTGAATAGAAAGAGTGTTCCATAGTGCTCTAACAGCAAAAACCCGATCACCCTTTGTGACAAACCGAGACCTGGGAATAACCAGCAGGGCTCAATCTGCAGATCTTAATGGTTGAAAGGGCGCATACCAGGTCAATAAATTGGAAATGTAAGTAGGGGCAAGACAGGTTAAGGCCTTAAAATCCAAAATATAATGGAGCCAGTGTAGGGAGGTAAGCACAGGAGTGATATGGTAATGCCTTTTTGTCCCAATAATGAGCAGAGCAGCAGTGTTTTGTGCTCCATATGGTGGAGAAAGCCCTTGCTGATACTTGAGTAATGCGCATTACAATAATCAAGCCAAGAATAGATAAAAGCATGTACAACTTTTTGCAGATCAGCAATTGATAAAAATGACCTAATTGTAGAGATTACCTTGAGCTGGGGAAAACATGACTGAACAACAAAACTGAGTAAAGCATCAAATATTACCCCAAGATTCCTAGCAGCTTGCTTAGGACTACCTGTCAGACCACCAAGATCAGTACCAAAAGGGCTGATGGAATTTGGGGGACTGAACAGAATGACCTCAGACTTATCATCATTAAATTTAAGAACATTTTTAGACATCCAGGATTTAATGTCAGAGAGGCAAAGTTGTGAGATTTGCTAGGGTGCTTGAATCTTTGGGTTTTAGTGGCCTGTATAATTGAGTGTTGTCAGCATAAATATGGTAAAGCACGTCGTGATTTTGAATGACCTGGCCAAGGGGCAGCATGTATATAGAAAGCAGAAGAGGGCCAAGAACTGAGCCTTGAGGGACACAACTACTCAACTGAGCCATCGAGGAAGTAGTTACACAGAACAACAGAAAAAGTTCTGTTGGAGAGGTAAGAGCGTAATAAACTTAGAGCTGAGCCTTGATGTGTATTCAAGTCCCTAAGCCATGTCAGAGGATACTGCGATCAACTGTGTCAAAGGCAGCACTTGAGTCTAAAAGAACTAAAATTGAGCAGTCACCTCTATCTGCAGTCAGCAGTAGGTCATTATTAACCTCAACTAGAGCTTTCTTGGTACTATGAAATGCTCTATAACCAGACAAGAAACTCTGAAAAACACCATTAGTGTTCATAAAAGGAATCAATTGAGAGGAAATTACTCTCTCCAGAACCTTAGATAAAAAAATACAATTTGGAGACTGGTCTGTAGTTACTTAAGGACGGGATCTAAATTAGATTTCTTCAGCAATGGGTGAACAATGACATGCTTAAAACGGTCTGGAAAAGAACCAGAGAACAGAGAATTATGAAGAATTTGTAGAATTACAGGGCTAACAGTTGAAAATACCTCTTTGAGATGCAGCTGGTCAGGATGCTCTCTATGGTGCAGTGGTACAAGTTGGTGAGGATTTTGGGGGATAGACGGGCGCTCCTCAGCCTCCTCAGGAAATGCAGGCATTGTTGGGCCTTTTTCACAAGGGCCTGGGTGTTTAATTTCCAGGAAAGTGCCTCGCTGATGTGGACTCCAAGGAATTTAAAGCTGGAAACACGCTCCACGTCCACCCCATTGATGTGTATTGGGGGGTGGCTGCAGCTTCTAGACCTCCTGAAGTCCACGATCAGCTCCTTCATCTTCTGCACATTGAGGACAAGATTGTTGTTAGTACACCATGATGTGAGGTGCTGAATCTCGTCCCTGTAGGCTGTCTCGTCATTGTTGGTGATACAGCCAATGACTGTGGTGTCATCTGCAAACTTAAATATAACATTTGAAGGATGAGCTGGCAGGCAGTCGAGGGTAAAGAGGGAGAAAAGGAGGGGGCTCATAACACAGCCTTGAGGGGCACCTGTGCTGAGGGTCAAGGTGGAGGAGGTGTGGTCACCTAACCTAACAGACTGAGGTCTGTTGGTCAGGAAGTCCAGGGTCCAGTTACAGAGGGAGGGGTTGAGGCCAAGGGAGAGGAGTTTGGTGGTTAGTTTGGCAGGGATAATAGTGTTGAAGGCAGAGCTATAATCTATAAACGGCATCCGGATGTATGTGTTGTTAAGTTCAAGGTGGGTCAGAGCAAAGTGCAGGACAGTGGCAATGGCATCCTCAGTAGACCTTTTGGGACAGTAGGCGAACTGATGTGGGTCGAATGTGGGGGGGGATAATGTTATTGATGTGAGCCAGAACCAGTCTCTCAAAGCGCTTCATGGCAATGGGGGTGAGTGCTATGGGTCGGTAGTCATTCAGACATGTGGATGTTGGTTTCTTGGGTACAGGAATGATAGAAGTGGTCTTAAAGCATGTCGGGACTATGGATTGGGACAGTGAGAGGTTAAATATAGTTGTGAAGACCTCAGCCAGCTGGTCAGCACATTCATGGAGGACCCGAGCCGGTATGCCATCCGGTCTGGCAGCCTTCCATGTGTTCACTCTGCGCAGTAATTTTCTGACCTCTGCGATTGATAGAGTGAGCACCTGGCTTTCTGTGTGGCTAGGGATTTTTGTGGCCGGATCAGTACTGTCCTTGTCGAAGCTGGCAGAGAAATGATTTAGCTTGTCTGACAGGGAGGCATCATGGACAGTGGGACCGCTATTGGAGCTTTTGTAGTCTGTGATAGACTGAATGCCTTGCCACATTCGCCGGGGATCGGAGTTATTGTGAAAGTGGTCCTCTATTCATAGGGAATATTTATGTTTGGCTGTTCTGATGCCCTTTTTGAGGTTGGATCTGACTGCACTGTAGGCCTCACAGTTACCTGACTTGAACGCTGCATCCCGGACTTTCAGCAGCTGCCAGACCTCACTGGTCATTCAGGGTTTCTGGTTTGGAAAGGCGCAGATTGATTTTTTTGTTGTGACACTCTCAGTGCAAAAGTTAATGTAGGCTACAATGGCAGATGTCTGTTCATTAATGTCTATATGGGAGCCATGGGTAGCTGAATGTGCAAAAATACTCCAGTCTGTGTTGTCAAAACAGTCCGGGAGTTCAGAGACTGCTCCTTCTGGCCAGCCAGTGATTGTCTTTATTGCTGGCTTGACCTGTTTTATTAGGAGTTTGTAGGCTGGGACCAGGAACAGGCAGAGGTGGTCAGAATGCCCCAGATGGGGACAGGGAGTAGCTTTGTATGAGTCCTTAATGTTTGTATAGAGATTGTCCAGGGTGTTTTGTCCTCTAATGGGGCAGGAGACATGCTGGTGGAATTTGGGCAATACAGCCCTGAGGTTAGCCTGATTAAAATCACCACCTATGATAAAGGACTTATTACCAATAGATCCCACATTGAAGAGGCCAAAATGGTTTGGTGTCAAAGTAGAGTTAAAACTAACGGGAGTACAGCAAATAGACTGCAAATTGCAGATATTTGCTCCAGATATTGTTGTTGTTTCTACAATTAGATCCATCGTGTGGATGAGAGGCCCGGTGCCTAACAGTAGTCTGTATGAGGAAAAATCCCGGTGAGAGAGTTCATGACAGATGAGGCCAGTGGAGGAAGCTAGTGGGCAGATAGTACTGTGGGGTGCCACCATAGGTGGAAGTTGAGATTCCAGGAGGGAAGCATGGGATGTAAACAGTCAGTCTTGTGGAGAAGACTGTACAGCGTGCTGCAGGTTGGCCGCTAGCATCCGGCTACCCAGCCTGTTTGGGTGGACTCCGTCAATTCTGAAGAAGGGGAAACGATCCCAAAACAAATTAAAATTGTCAATAAAACCTACATTGTGAGCTGTGCAGGCAGAGGGCCTGTGTTGGAATAGGACCTGAAATAAAAACACTTTCCATAAGTACTTACAAAGCTGAAAAGGTCAATAAAAATCTTTTTGGTTAATTCAGACTGCTGACCAGCTGCATCGTTTGTCTCCACATATCACTCGTTTGGTGGAGGACGGGAGTGAACGGGTCAATCCCGGGAGTTTATCTAGGATATCTGAGACTGTGGCTCCAGGGAAACAGTGAGTGGTTTCGTTGAGAAAGTGGATATTCCTGATTATGGAATCTCCAACTAGTAATGTGGTTGGGGAGAGAAGGGGATGAGGAGATGTTGGCTATGGGTTCTCATAGATGGAGAGTACACAATCCACACTGTGTTGAAATCGTCGACTGGGGATGTGGTGTCCGAACAAGCAAGTGTTGTGACTGGGCAGCGACATCAGTTCTGAGGATGGATTTCTCTGCCGGCTCGGGGCAAGGAAGACTTCTGGAGTGTCTGATCACAGCCTCTTTCAGGTTCTTATAATGGGAAGAGGAGGTCATTACTTGGGGTGAGGGCTGTTGTTTTGGCTTCACAGTGGGATGGCGAGCCACCTGAACACCGCTAGCCACCAGCGGGGTAGCTGCAATGTCAGCAGACGCCATTTTCACAGAGGGGCCCAGATTGAGATGTGTCAGAGCCGCAGGAACATCAGCTGGGTCGACCGGAATGTTGTCAGACAGGGTCGTGTAGTGGTTATGTAGTGGTTGGAGAGGCCTAGGTGAGGGGGGAAGGCAGCTCTGTCCGATCCTCTCTTGCGACCGCCACTTCAGCCCAGGACGACTGGTGGTTTGGTGTCGAGCAGAAGGAAAGCCATGGAAAAGTGGAGGGGTCCCATAGAACTGTGTCCTGGATGGTTACACTGAGAGATTCAATCCGTTTGGACTGCCCAGAAGCCACGTCCATGAAGCTGGTCTAAAGGGAGTCTTTCTTATGGAGTTCATCAGAAAGCCGTTGAACATCCTCTTCAAAGTCAGCAATCTTTCTATTTGCTTTCTTTAGTAGCACACAATCCTCACAGGGTAAAGTTGGCATAATTGTTTGGCTAGCTTAGCCACAGGCTAGAAAGAAGCCACACACAGCTCCAGCACTGTAGAATCGGAGGCTTCAGTGTGCTCAAGTCAGTGCAGGAGCTGATGATCAAATAAAATCCACCAAGGGGTTGTTAAGTTGTTAGTTATTAAAGTTGAGGGCAAGCATCCTCCGGTTGGTTCTCATGATGGAGAAAAAAAAGTCGAACAAATAGATAATAAAAAGCAAAGGGGCGATGTTAGTCTATATAGGCCTCCAGAGAGGAAGCAGCAGCCCTCATGCGGGAGCCTGGTTATTTCTCACCCCCACGAGGAATGTTTGCTATTATAACATAACAATTGTGTTTAATTAATTCCTTCCATACTGGGCAAAATCTCACGTGCCCAATTATCTGATGCAACCGACTCATTACTAAAATAAATAAGCTGTCGGCAGTGATTGGAATTGACAACTAAAATAGATGAGCCCATTCAGATGTAAACAGTATTCACGTTGCAAATTAAAGAGGTTGTGAATAAAACCACTAAGGGGTAAATTTAAACGTCCAGTCAGCATTAGGAACACAGACTGGGCCATTCAAATGAAAATATTTCTGAATACCCAGCATATGTCCTTGATGGGCCTCTGCATTCCATAAATATTTGCCAAGACAGAATGGAGGAGGTGGAAAATCTTACAATAATAAGTACATTGAGTTTATCCTTTCCTTCTTACAAAATGGCACAGGCCTATGCTAATACCATACACAAAACAACCTACTCAGAAATATGTTCCATTGGCTGGGTTTTTGAGGACAAATGCAGTCTTTTGCAAAAGTGATGCGCTACCTTCCCTAGTTGAACTGTAGGTGGAGATTTTAACTTTTGTCAAGCCAAAGAGGAGGAGGCAGGGAATCAAATTCATAAACCCTTTACAATGAGCACATCCTCGCTCACAGAGTGGGGGGTAAAAAGAATATGAGTGGTGTAAGTGAAAGCCTTATTGCCACCCAATGTTGGCATCAAATTGAATGACAAAAATGATTGGAGCCTTTTTAACTTCAACAGTATTGAATAGACAGCGTGAATAGACAGTAGAAATGACAGCGTGAGCCAATTTCAAACATTTATTCGTGCAAACAAATGTATGTGCATACTTGTTACTGGAGACAAGATGACTTCATCAAATTGTTGGCAGGCACTAATACACAGAGCACACAGCTGGGTGTCCATCTTAATGACTTTCTCAGAAAATGAACTATTGCATATGCAGCACAGTGGTTTCCAGATCCATAGTTTAGGGGCTGCTGCAGTACATTCTTGTTGAATACATTTGAACTTCTTTTTTTTTTTTGCACCGCCATCTTCCCATGCCCTTTGATGGTCTGGCGGCCTGTCCAGGGTGTCTCCCCACCTGCTGCCCAATGACTTCTGGTATAGGCTCCAACATCCCTGTGACCCTGAGTAAGGATAAGTGGTTTGGATAATGGATGAAATGGATGGAAATTTGAACTAACACATTGACATGACGTAATAATAATAATAATCATCATCGTCATCGTCATCATTACATTTATATAGCGCTTTTCTAGACGCCCAAAGCCTTTCACATTGAAGGAGGTAACTCACTTCAACCACCACCGATGTGTAGCACCCACCTGGGTGATGCATGGCAACCATTTTGCACCAGAACACTCACCACACATCCGCTTGAGTAGGAGAGGGAGGAATCACTGAGTGAATAACACAGGGGTATGATTAGGTGGCCAAATGGAAGAGCCAGGTTGGGAATTTTGCCAGGACACCAGGGAACCCCCTACTCTTTGCGATAAGTGCCACGGGATCTTTAATGACCACAGTGAGTCAGGACCTCAGTTCACGTCTCATCCGAAGGACGGCATCTTCTACAGCACAGTGTCCCCGTCACTGCAGTGGGGTATTGGGATTTGATATTTATTGTTTTTATTAGAACTAGGGACTAATATCAGTAGACTTATATTAGAATTATATTAAGATCAGTAGGCTTCCCCCTACTGGCCCACCAACACCACTTCCGGCAGCAACTCTTTTCTCTGGAGGGCTTCCATCCAAGTACTAGCCAAGCCCATACCTGCTTAGCATTTGTCATTTGGCAGATCCAGGGTACATGTTGCTTTGGCTGCCGGCATGACATGACTAAAACTTGCCTAAACTTCATGGCCTTTTGTGCCAAACTTAAACAATGACACATCTTTAAAGGGAAGTGGAAAATTAACAGTGATACCAGCTGGAACAAATAAGCAACTACATAAATGCAATTCAATGCACTCATTCAACAACATGAACTCTTTTTCGTTTATGTACTTTGTCATTTATTTATTTATTATCCATTTATTTATGAGCAAGTGAACATGAGATCGCTGGAACTGCTGTTGATGTTACATGGACATTATCTGTATAAAGGTTAAGATCAGTTTTGTTTCACAGTAGTTTCAAGGACTTTGCATGACAGCATGCTGTTATTGAAGCTTCCCCTGCAGATTCCCATCCAGCTAAACAGACTGTTGTTTTCTCTGGCTAATGTGAAATGTATTTTACTATGCACGGAAATAATTTTCTCTAGATTTGTTTGATTATTCCTGACTGTTCTCTGAAGCTGTGTCAAATTTAACGAAAAGTCATTTCTGTGCCACAATAATTGGATTGCCTGTTGAAAAGCCATGCCCACTTGTTTCAGACTGATCCTCAGATTTGGTAATTGGCCGGATACAACTGGGGAGAAAAAGGGGGGAAAAAATCCAAAAGAAAAAAAAAACATTTACAACGATGGATACTTATGGATGGACCAAAAGCAACACCAGATGTCCTCTTTTTCTCTGGCTTGGAGAATCAGTTCAAAACAAACCCAAGGATTCTCATCAAAAACCTGGCACATTAACAAAGAAAAATGTCTAAAGAAATATTGCAGGAGTGATGTATGAGGTTATTTACATAACTGGTCTGAAAGCAAAATCCAATCATAAGTGGTCACTGGAGACACATGTTGATACTAGGTGTGACCAGAATCTGTCCCAGACACAATCTGGAAATATCTGGATACAAAAGCCTGGTCTAAACAGGTAAACAAAGACCTGTCTCTTCGAATCAGTAGGTTTATGACAACGGGCAGACACATGCTCATGTTTTAGCCTGATCGGTGTCGATGAGTCTGAAGGTATATCGACAACACATTGGAGCCATCTCTAAGGGACAGCATAATATGCATATTTATGACTCGGCACATTTACTTGTTAACTCAGTAACACATTGATTTCAGGCATTATGTAAAATGCAGTAGGGAAAAACAGCTTCTCCACACAAACAAGAGGAAGGACAGGTCAAGTTAACAGCCCACGCATAAATATGAGTGTTGAAAAGCATCACAAAAACAGGCCACATCGAAACGGACCAGAGCCACTTTGAACCTTTCAAGCATTATGTAAACTATTATGCAACTAACACTGCTAGCTGTTTAATATGTATGTCATTAAAACCGATATGCAGAAAACAGAATTTTACATGAAAAAAAAAGTGGCACAAAAACGTATTAATATTTTAAGAGAACCAAAAGTTTATCACTGATACTTTCTAGGGAGTCGGGTTTGATTTTGAAAATGCTGAGATCCAAGCCATGTCCCCAAGAATTCACATTCAAGTTTAGTACTCAGCCAACTTTATGTTAAATTATATTTAGAAGACTGGGAAATTATTCTGGATATAATAAGCATGTCTAATATTTATATGCACTTCAATCTTGTATAAGTCATCAATATATTACTACATATTAGTCTGTACCATTACTTATGATATCCTGGGAAGGCAATGTGAAAAGGAATGGTGTTAAACTGCTCCCTAAATCTTCCTAAAATATTCTATCCACATTGTTGACATTTTGCATTTTGTAATTTAGGGTATTATAAGTTGATGTAAGCCCAAATCAAGAACCTAAAGGCCTATGTTAGTTCATAGACAGTCTTTAGATCAGCATACATCCCTCTTAGCAGAGGTGGGAATAAGTCACACATGTGCAAGTCACAAACAAGCCTCAAGTCTTAACCTTCAAGGCTCAAGCAAGTCCCAAGTTACTGTGGTGAGAATCAAGCAAGTTGAGTCCCTGCTATAAGTCAAGCAAGACATGTCAGGTCATTGCTCAGGTCAAGCAAGTCACAAGTCAAGTCATACGAAACTCTGATGATCTACTCCAGTTTCCGCATTTAAATCAGTTAAAAGACAGTAGTCATGCAAAGTTGAGTTTTATTTCAACATTAACAAAAACTGTTTAACTATTGCAGCCTGCTTACAATTGCTTACTTACCCCCTTCAGGAGGGTCACACCATTTCTCCTTGGCCTATTAACGCATCTGTCTTAGGTGCTTCTCATTTGACACCGTTATTGTTTTCCTACTTAACCATTTCTGTGCACAAATAAGTATTGCATCAAAGCCAAATACAACGGAATAGTGTACAACATAAAAACAAGTAAATAAAAAATAAATAAAAATATATAGCCTAAAATGTAAACATTTTTAAACATTACGCCAAAATCATGAAAACATATTTAAACTGTTCAAGTATAATAGTTTTAGTATGCCACTAAATACTGACATTACATCAAACCATGAAAACTTGTTCAAACTATTCAAGTATAATGATTTTAATATGCCACTAAATGTTGACATTACTAAATATTACATCAAACCATGTCATGAGGAGCCTGGCACCTGGGAGGAATGGTGGTGTTGACAGCGGATCTCGGGGACAGCAGTGGTTGCTAGCGTTTGTAGATACACTTAGAAGGAGGTAAGACTGCTTAAACTTGACAAGTTAAATTAAAGTGAAATATCCCTTTAACTTTGTGGCAAAGATGCTAGCTAGTGTGGATATGGACAGGACAAAATAAGATGAATAGCATGTCCCATAAAAGTCAGGTATGCTTGAAGAATGCCATTTTGTGGCATAGTAAAACCATTATACTTGAATAGTTTGAATAAGTTTTCTTGGTTTGGTGTAATGTTTAGTAATGTCAGTATCTAGTGGCATACCAAAACCATTATACTTAAATAGTTTGAATAAGTCATGATTAGGATCTGAAACCTATAAACAGAATAAATCAGAGCCTCTGGGTGGGGGTATACACATGAGAATGGATAAGAACAGTTAATTGTTCCTACTTAAATTATAAAAGATCATCTGCCACACATGGCATCAGGACATGAACAAATGATTTTTTCAGAAGTGCTCACTCTTGTAGCTCTATGAGAATATATATCCCTTTAACTTTGTGGCAAAGATGCTAGCTAGTGTGAATATTCCCAAACCACATCATACATCTACGTATATAGAGAAGACTGCTTAGTTAGATCATTCTCTTCTTAATAAACATGAATAAAATTAAACATAAGACACGCACATGTGAAGTGGAGTTACACTGGTAGTGATCTTGCTGCCTAGAAACATAAGGTGAAGAGCAACTTACAATGCATTGCATTTGCAAATAAATTATGCATGGGAAGTACATGTGAAGCTCCAGTCCATTATAAAACTAGCATCACATTAACGTAACTTATGTCCTCTCAATAAAATGCACAATTGAGTCGAAGCCTTAGCTATGTTAGCGTTAGCAAATTTTAGCTTTCTAGCTAATGTTTGACCAGCCAATAAGTTCACTAAAAAGTCACATTCACGTACCTCTCTTTGTCAGTTTTGTAGGGATGGATCAAATTGGATGTTGTGGTGGTCATGTCACTGATTTTCGGGTTGCAGATATTGCATACCACTGTTATCTTCTTACTACAGCCATCCACAACATAATCCTTGTAACCAAACTATTGTTTTTGGACTAGGTCCCTCCATGATTGCTGCCTCTGTGTTGGCCCTGCTGATCTGCCACGTCCTAGTTTGTTACCAGGTTTGTGCGCATTGCTCTCGAAGTCACCCAATCATATTTCAAATACAAAACATAAGTTCTAAATATCTAGAAAAATTCAAATATTTAATTTAGAAAAAGTCAAGTCCTTCCGAGTCATCTGTCTCAAGTCAGAGTCAAGTCTCAAGTCATGAATACCACATCAAAGTCAAAAGTCAGGTCTTTTATCAGTGTTAGTCAAGCATATCTCAAGTTGTCAAATTTGTGACTCGAGTCTGACTCTTCGTTCCAACCCTCATCTATAGTCATGAGCTTTGGGTAGTGACTGAAAGGGTGAGATCATGGATACAAGTGGCTGGAATTAGTTTCCTCCGTAGGGTGTCTGGGCTCAGCTTTAGAGATAGGGTGAGGAGCTCGGACATCTGGAGGGAGCTCGGAGTAGAGCCGCTGCTCCTTTGCGTCGAAAGGAGCCAGTTGAGGTGGTTCGGGCATCTGATTAGGATGCCTCCTGGGTGCCTTCCTTTGGAGGTTTTCCAGGCACATCCAACTGGGAGGAGACCCTGAGATAGACCCAGAACTCTCTGGAGGGACTGCATGTCCAATCTGGCCTGGGAATGCCTTGGGATCCCCCAGGAGGAGCTGGAGAGCGTTGCTGTGGAGAGGGACGTTTGGAGTGCCCTACTTAGCTTGCTGCCACCGTGACCAGACCCCGGAGAAATGGCTGATGATGAGATGAGATGAGATGAGATGTATTGATTCCAAGCTAAAAAGAATATCCCAAAGTACGGTGGTAATGACGATGCAAATTTTCATTAACTCTCCTGAACCTGCCATCTTGGACATAGAGCAGAAGTGCACTAAACAAGAGGATGGATGTGTACATGCATGGATTTTCTTTTTTTATCCATGTTCTCCTTTTATAATTTTTTCATATATTAACTTGTCCTCATGTCATATTGCATGTTCCTTTGGAAGCACATGAACTCAAGTGTCTGTCACTTCAAACGCCAACGCGTGACTCAGATTTAGCTCTCTTGGTGCAGGGGATTATCCGTAGCACTTGGAAAATAAATTGCAGTCGCCGTCCTGCTGTGATATGTACTTTAAAATGGCAGGTGTGGAGAGGAAAGGAAATGGAAACATGACTCTCGCTCAATAGCACTGCTCCATGTTGCTACCATGAAGGTTTTGGCCTTCTTAATGGCGGATTATGTTATAATTCAATCATCTAGCTGAAGTTATTGCAACCGTAGCTTATTAGACTCCTAGAAAAACCTCCAATTACAATTTAGATTGGCTGCACCAAGCAATAGAAAGGCCCTTGACCTTCAGAATGGCTGTGGCGCAGACAAGTGGATCCCTTTGTTTCCAGCACCCACCAACATACACACACACAAATGCACACCAGTCAGTATGCACTGTACATAACGCCAGCCCTCAGAAAGGGACTTTGTATATTTATGTCAGTAAAAGTTGGTATTTGAGATGGACCTTCCCCCCTCGTTCTCTGATAGCTGTAGGAGGGCTAGGAACACTTGTTTGTAGATTTTGGTTGACAGGAAGTGGCCTAATGGGATCGGGGGAAAGTCAGAGCTTGATTGCAGCAGTTGGCAGTTGCATGCATGGCGAATTAGACCACTGTCATGCGGTTTGATTAAAAAAAGTTATGGGGGAGTGCAGGACAGAACAGACAGAAGTGAGCTTAATCGGTTTCTCCTTTCACATAAGAGAACGCATACGTATATTGAACAGGAACTTAAAAAAGAAAAAGGGGAAAAAAACTACAAAATGCGATCCCAGATGTTTTGGCTATTCACGATACCCTCCTGATTCCCACTAATAAGCATCAATGGGTTGGTAAAGAGGCAATTGTGTTCTCACAGGCATTTTACGGGGGGCTTTCAAATGGATTGAGAAGGGGCTTCGGGGCAAACTTTTGACAAATTGTTAACAAATATTAAGTCAAATATCCATATCCACATCTTGCTTTCAGTATGGAAATGACTGCTTTTGCTTTATTGTTTTGAGTTGTCAAACAATAAAAGTCTTGACTGCTCATTGTTCCTCACCCGGAGTGCACATGGTCATTGCTTTCCAATGAATGTTGTGATTGCAGTGACTGCCAACACAGAAAATGCAATAGTTCTGTAATGGAGATAAAAAAAACGGAAGCAAGGTTGAGGATCAAATGGCAAGTGAAAGAGAACCATAATGGATTTACTGAGGGCTTTTCATGCCTTGCATGCTCTGAATAAATTCCATTTTATGCCTATCATATCTTGTTGCAAGCTGGAGGACCTGTGCAGGAAATCAAAAAAAGAAATCTTGACATGGTTGATCTTACCACAACCTGTTATATGGACCATCCCTGCCGGTGCATTAATCTGCTCATAAATGGGACACCAGTGTTTGGAGTTGGGGCAGGGCGGAAAGATGGAACTTTCCTCATTTCTCATTGGTGATCGCAAAGACATAATTGAAATATCTGCGTGAAGTGCCGCCAGCCTTTGTTCCCCCTCATCGTTATGGCAACAGCCCGATTTTTGTTTCCGCTGTACTCCGCTGGGGCGGAGTAGTAGTTTTCTACAGCGTGTGCTCTTGCCTTTCTCTACTCTTTCCCCTCTCTGTGTGCCCTGAGCATGGTGCCGTCTCCTTCTCAATGTTAACCAATTACTGGAGTTTCTCACTAATACAAAGTAGCCTACACAACACCGAGCTCTGCTAGGAAGCCTCCACTTGAGAGCAAAGAAAGGGAGGGAGGGGGGGGTTGCTGCAGAGAGAGTGCTTCAAAATTCAAAACTCAACAGCCACATGCGTGTCCAACTCCAACTCCTACTCCATACCCCCCCCCCCCATGTGCTCACCGTCCAACCCACCTATCGCCATGCTGAATAAAAGCAGAAGCTTTGAACGGAGTCTTGGCTTTTTCCAATCTAGGGCGCCCCAGCGTCTCTTCTTCTCTCCCCCTCTCTCGCTCTCTCTCTCTCTCTCTCTCTCCTGTGTTTCTTCCTGTTCCCGAGCTGTTAAAGTGTGGGTGGGTGCGAAAGTGGCCGAAATCTAGCAGGACTTTCAGATCACTGAGCCAGAGAGTGCGAGGGACAGCATGGGAGCTTTAATGGTCATTTTCTCTCTGCAGCCAAAACAAAGAACCAAGAGAACAGGTAGGCCTGGTGCAAATAGGATGGGGCAGGCAATGTGGGTTTTTTTTCTGTACCATCTGCTTACTCTTGGGGTGATTATCGATGATGCTTAACAGGAGAGGGAAAATGTCTTCAGTTCAATCTGTATTAGTGCTTTATATGAACCATAATGAATGTTATGGGAAATTTGCATGCCAAATGTGGTTGTTCTGTGTGTTCTTCCCCCAGAATCCCTCCTCTGTCATGCTGTTCATTTCTCATGCTTTTGTGGTCAGAAACTTTTCCAACTGCTTTGCATTTAATTCCATCTGAATTCCTGTACCAGACCACCAGTCCATGAAATTGACTTGAAATCTGCTTTCCTTGGTAAACATACTCATTTGAATTTAACAAATTTTTCTGACTTTTTCCCCCCTTTCCTGTTACAAATGTTGGGCACACACAGCATGCACTGTAGAAACAAGCTTATCTTACATTTCACTGTCTCCTTGTAATATTGAGGTCGCCATCAGTCATGGCTTGTCCCTGTAACAAAAGATAAGGAAGTCTACATCTCATTACTGTTGAATGAAATATTTAGTGGGAGGCTGGTGGAAGACCATAACTGTCAAAGGTTATATTTGGTGGAGCATTAGGAGACAGACAGATCGAATCACACTTAAAGTAAGTCATATATCACTGATATATTGCGAGAGAGCTTGAAAGCAAAATAAATGAGGGAATCTTCTCAACACTCTCTCGGGCAATATATCACACAATGGGCAGTGATGTGCAGTGTAAGCACATTTAAGGAGAGCCTAGAAAAGAAAATGTGGGATTTAGATGCATGCACATGCATGCGTTTGTACATACAGGTAAAAATACACATGCACTTTAAATAGTATTTTGGTGGCATGCATTCTGCTGGTGAATCGTATAGCCACATTAAATTGGACATGCAGCTTGTGGGCATTTTCTTTCAGCTATTCGATATTTTATTTTCATTTATCCTTTATTTATACAGGTTGAATTCCATTGAGATCAAAATCTCTTTTGCAAGGGAGACTTGTTCACATACATTACATAATACAGACATTGCTTATACAAAATCATAAACGTAAAATTAATACCAGTGCAGAAGATAACAACTTCAAAAGTCATGGGTCAATGTCAGTTGCTTAAACAGGTCCAATACTCGCACCTAAGTTAATTCAATGCCGTAAATCCACAAAATCAGCCAGATGATGGATTCTGATGTTGGACCTGTTGCTGCAACATTTAAGTGCAAAGCAGAAACATTGCAGTGAATTGCTGCACAGATTTTGGCAAAAAGTCAGTTCACATTGGTTGCTGGTAGAGAATTTGCTTGTAAGCAGGATGTGTCACACCAGCTGCGGCACAGGAGCTGTGGTAGAAGGTGAGATTCACCAGTGTTGCATTGCTTTGCAAAGCTTATATGTCTTAATATGTGCAATTCCAGCACAGCTCAAGTGCTAATCAGCTGAAAAGTCACCAAGGAGGACAGAGATCTGTGGGTTTATTAAGGCTAAAGGGTTCTTTTGTATAAATACCCAGGCCATAGTTATTTCTGCTCCATACCTCTTAACGTCAAGTTTAAGGTTTCACATGTCAAAGAATGCTATACTGGGTGGATGTCAGGTTTGGGCAGCACAATGCCGATGCATACAGCTAGTCGTGCTTCATGGGGCTAAATGATGAAACCAAAATATGTGAAGAAAATCAACGTTGCATTTTTTTTTTGGTTATATCTATTGCAATACTAAAGAATTAAAAGGAGTTACATAATATCATCAGATTTATACAGCTTTTAACTTTCAGAGCTCAATTTGCAAAGAATGTATCAGTCCAGCAATGATAAGGGTGATTTTAGAGGGGGAAATGAGACAGTTGTCCTAGAAGTCAGGCTAAATTATTCATCTGTCATATGCACTAGAATATTTTTTCTGCCAAGAGTAGTTACAAAAAAAAGAAGAAAAAAAAAAGCAGACCTTTCTAGATTTCACTTTCTACCCAGCAATGAGTTATAGCCCAACGTGGCTGATTTGCCTTCCACTGTGACTCTTGCACATGCGTATACTGTGATGTCGATATTGAAACGGTGTGTTGTTCAGCTCTGGTGCGTCAGGGATTTGAGTGCCACTCCACTGCCCACTCCAGTGCCTGCTGTTAATTATCTGAGCTGCATTCAGCCACATGATGAGTCGATGGTCCAGCAAGGGCCCATAGACACTCTGCTCTGCAGATCCTCTCATCTGCCCCCAGCCTCGTTTTGAGTGCTCTCATACTCTTTATTTATTTATTTATTTATTTATTTTGGCATAAGCGACATGGCAGTATAATTTTGGTGGCACCGTCTCAGATGAGTGTACTTTTTTTTTTTTGCGTGTATATTTGCTAGAATTTAACTGTCTTGTTTTCCTGTGTTGTTTGTAATTGGGGGTGGCGTAGGAGGGGAAGTGGTACATTCAGTTGTGTAATTTGTCAAATGGAAAGAGCAAAACATCAACTGTGACTCGAGCGACCTACTGGAGAATTGATTTTATGTTTTGTATGTGGAGCTTTTGCAATTGCTAAAATGTTAATGGTGGTGTGAGCCTCTTTAAATTATACATTACCCAGAAGCACTGAATGCGTAATGCTGCAAAAACATTTTTCATTGACACTGTCAGCACTGCAAAAACTAACCATTTTAACAAGTGGTTTAATCTAATATAGTCTTAAAAATGTTGTTTGTCGTCTCGCTGAGCCAAAATAATGTTACTACTTTCTAGGTATCATCAACTTGTTCAAAAACGTCTCATGAATGGAATGCAGTTATCAGGGATCAGGAACATTTATGTATCATTCCACGCACCTGCACACATGAAAATGAAACAAAACATTGTTTCCCCCAGTGCACAACAGTGCAACATAAAGACAAGAACACATATCCAAACTGCAAGAACACATAGTGTATCCAAACTACAAAAAACTACAAAAACATATATATCCAACATATCCAAAAAACAATTCACTGTCCAAGAGAGCGAACGCCAAGATGACTGTCAGAACTGCCGGTCTTCATGGGCTAGCAGTTAGCTTAGCCTGCCCCGCTTCCACGTCCTGTCATACCACCCTCGGTGTCTCCTCCGCGGGGGCTGCGCCGGGCAGGGCCAGTGTCCCTGGGCCCACCGGATACAGCAGACCAGGCTCCCCCAGCCAATCCAATGCCAGCCCTCCCAGCCAGAAACCTTCGACACACCTCCCCACACTCCACACGACGACACTAAAAACACAGTCAACGCTGCCTTGTGCTTTAGACTAATGGAGTACCTGTCTTATTCTGCTTTACTTCAAGATGTTGCTGCGTCGCTAGACAATACTTGAAACAAGTGCTACAACGTTGAGTTCAAGCGGTATTCTCTCACCTGCACTGGCAGATTGTTGCACTGCAAATGATTAACATTTAATTTAATATATGAGATTCAATAACTTGGAAGTTATTTTGGGTTTTGTTATTATTTGCACAAATGAGGGCTGCTATGTCCAACTGCAAGTAATGAATTATAAATTAGCTTAATATCAGATGCATGAATTTGTCTCTCATGTGAATGAGGCTACTTGTACTCGTGAATAAGTACAGCGTTTGTACGGTCGTTGTTCCTGGCCCGGTCTCATCACGGACCGTCTGGTGTTTACAGAACCTAATAGAGATTTCGGCCAACCACCGAGAGAGCAGCTGTCATTCTTAATGTGCCACCAAAGTCCATGCTTGTTTCTGGCCAAATCTGATCACATCAGAACACACACCATCACGACTGATACGGAGTACCGTAGCCAGGCAGTTTAAGATGCAAACTGAGGGAACAGAGTCAAGTCAAGCCAATTTTATTTGTATAGCCCAATAACACAAATTACAAATTTGCCTCAAGGGGCTTTACAGCAACACAACATCCTGTCCTTAGACCCTCGCATCGGATAAGGAACAACTCTCTAAAAAAAAAAACCTTTATCAGGAAGAAAAAAATAGGGAGAAACCTCAGGGAGAGCAACAGAGGAGGGATCTCTCTTCCAAGACGGACAGACATGCAATGGATGCTGTGTTTACACAATTTACAGAATACAACTTTGAAAGGGGATACCAGAATTATAATGGAATTATGAAATATATGAATAACGTGATGAGGAGGATGCCAAGCAGTGTCCAGATGCCATCGGAACAGCCCAGGACCCGAGCCACATGGCCAGCATCACCATGTAGGAAAAAAAGAAAATATATAGTCACGCATCTTAGTGAGAGAAGGATATAACATTGAAACAGGATAACAAGATTCTATGGATTTATAAGATGTATATAAAAAGAAAATGTGATGAGGATGCCAAGCAGTGTCCAGGTGGTGACCACCATCACCATGGAGACCTGAAAGGAAGACAGACTGCACATGCAAACAAGGGAGACAGAGCACCGTAGACATTTAAAAAAGCCAACCCGGCACATGGAGATATGTATTTAAGCTAATGTGAACCCATCTATCAGAGCTGTGATTCTAAGTTGGAGTGTAGTTTCGAGTTAGGTTTTTAAGAAGCTGAACTGTTAACGATATAATCCCATTCAAAGAGGGCTTTGAACTCGTGTCTTCATTTTTGGCTTAATCGCAGTGGGAGCCTCTGGGAATTGTTAATAATTAAACCGTCTAGACACAGTCTCTTAGTGGCAATTCAGTATCAGCCAAAGTGTAATGCAAATTAATGAACCGTATGCATAAAGCATGTCAACCTGCTGAATTACTGTCATCCAGATTGTCTCGCAATAGAGGTCACACCCTGTTTTTTACATTCATTTTCGGTGCAAGATGACTGTCTCAGAAGTGCTCGGTGCACATTGTGATATAAGAGAGGTTCGGGGACCATCAATCCGAGAGGCTGACATGCTTTATATCCACAATCCATTAGGATGCTCTATTCATCCTGCCACAGGATAAAAAGTCTGTATTGATCCATTACACTGTACCGCACTGCAACCCACTGGCTGGCTCTGCAAGAACTCAAATAAATACCCGGGAGTCATTATAACAAGGTACATGTCATACAGTACTTACCTGCCTATTATATGGGGCACTTTCAATCATTAGACCCATGATCCTTTGGGGTTTTGTGGAATAGCGCTGAATATAAATATTCCTCAACAGTTCAACTTATTTTTGAATGCAGGATGACCCTGCACGGAGGAGATATCTGGATGAATTCATAACCCCACAAATATCAAAGATCTATTTTATGTGGGACAGCAAGGCATATAATCACCAACAGGTAGTCGTTGATGCTGTGAGACCAAACTTTTCAATTAAAGAGCCTTTAGATATGCAAATGCATATACAAGGCATGAGGCAGTGATGAGAGGTCATCCATGGAGCTATCAAAACCACCTGCAATGTGTAATCTCACTAAAAAAAAAACCTTCAAAGTCACCGTCGAATCACCAAACTGTGGGTTTGGTAATTCTCTAAATTTGCATTTAAATTGGAAAGCAGCGCCACTGTAGTTGGCTTTTGGGGAGAAACGGGGGTCTCGTATTCGAATCTTTTTTTTTTAATCTTTATTCTCTGGGTGGCGGAACACTCGGTGCAGTTGTTTGCTCTGTGTAATTAATACTCCTTTTCCACGGGGCACAGTGGCCAGGTTTTAAGAGGGCTCGCTTAGGGCCGGATTAATGACCAGCATCCTTTCGAAGAAGGCTCTGCAGGTGCAGGACGGCGGGCTCGGCCACATGCAGAGAGCGGCTTTAATCCCCCGCAGACCACGACACCGCGTCCCGACAGCCTCAGAAAACCCACAGATACTGTGGAGAGAGTAGACCTGGCTCGTTTCCTTTCACTACCTTGTCGTCTCCCACCTTGCTTTGCATCGCCGCCTTGGCTCTCAGACTGCGTGACAATCTAACTCTTGTAGGAGGAATAATCCACGCAATCTAAATCTTGCAATGAGAGCAAGTTGCAGACAAATGGGGTTTGCAAGATGACACATCACAAGGGGTAGTTTGTTGCTGGTGTTTTGCCCTGGATAAAGCCATCATACTAGGTTACCGGCACTTTATATGGGGCATAAATATGCCCTGTCTTCCCAATTCATCATTTTTTATTCAGTTTAAGTGACACTTTGGGTTTATTCTCAGTCTTTTTTGTTAAGTTGGTTTCTGTTTGTTGGATTTTCTCACTTTGGTGACCCTTTTGGTGCGTTTGTTCTCTCAGTCTCCATTGGATGGCAGCACAATCTCACCAAAAAAAATGTTATTTATTGCAAGCCACCAACAAATGACAGCATCTCTAAGTTTTATCTGGCATCTTTAAGGCTTTCATCTTAAAAAGCCAGCAGGCTAAGACAGAGTGTTTTATGATACGTCATGAGTCGAGATGATGCTGAGATAAATCTATTCATGTTCATCATGTGAAGTCCCTTTAACATCGATTTTCCCGTTTGTTTGAATGTCATGAAATGTGTGCCTTGTAAATCTCATTATGGTTGACTGTTATTAGGAACACATTAGCTTAGTTTTGCGATGGGTGTTAACAGATTTCACTTCATGTACTTGTGTACATGAAATGAAACTAAATATCGTTTCCCCCAGCCCACAGCAGTGCAACACAAAGACAAAAACACATCCAAAAACTACAAGAACACATATATCCAAACTAGAACACATATATCCAAACTAGAACACATATACCCAAACTAGAACACATATATCCAAACTAGAACACATATATCCAAACTAGAACACATACACTACCGTTCAAAAGTTTGGGATCACCCAAACAATTTCGTGTTTTCCATGAAAAGTCACACTTATTCACCACCATATGTTGTGAAATGAATAGAAAATAGAGTCAAGACATTGACAAGGTTAGAAATAATGATTTGTATTTGAAATAAGATTTTTTTTACATCAAACTTTGCTTTCGTCAAAGAATCCTCCATTTGCAGCAATTACAGCATTGCAGACCTTTGGCATTCTAGCTGTTAATTTGTTGAGGTAATCTGGAGAAATTGCACCCCACGCTTCCAGAAGCAGCTCCCACAAGTTGGATTGGTTGGATGGGCACTTCTTTGAGCAGATTGAGTTTCTGGAGCATCACATTTGTGGGGTCAATTAAACGCTCAAAATGGCCAGAAAAAGAGAACTTTCATCTGAAACTCGACAGTCTATTCTTGTTCTTAGAAATGAAGGCTATTCCATGCGAGAAATTGCTAAGAAATTGAAGATTTCCTACACCGGTGTGTACTACTCCCTTCAGAGGACAGCACAAACAGGCTCTAACCAGAGTAGAAAAAGAAGTGGGAGGCCGCGTTGCACAACTGAGCAAGAAGATAAGTACATTAGAGTCTCTAGTTTGAGAAACAGACGCCTCACAGGTCCCCAACTGGCATCTTCATTAAATAGTACCTGTTAGAGCCTGTTTGTGCTGTCCTCTGAAGGGAGTAGTACACACCGGTGTAGGAAATCTTCAATTTCTTAGCAATTTCTCGCATGGAATAGCCTTCATTTCTAAGAACAAGAATAGACTGTCGAGTTTCAGATGAAAGTTCTCTTTTTCTGGCCATTTTGAGCGTTTAATTGACCCCACAAATGTGATGCTCCAGAAACTCAATCTGCTCAAAGAAGTGCCCATCCAACCAATCCAACTTGTGGGAGCTGCTTCTGGAAGCGTGGGGTGCAATTTCTCCAGATTACCTCAACAAATTAACAGCTAGAATGCCAAAGGTCTGCAATGCTGTAATTGCTGCAAATGGAGGATTCTTTAACGAAAGCAAAGTTTGATGTAAAAAAAATCTTATTTCAAATACAAATCATTATTTCTAACCTTGTCAATGTCTTGACTCTATTTTCTATTCATTTCACAACATATGGTGGTGAATAAGTGTGACTTTTCATGGAAAACACGAAATTGTTTGGGTGATCCCAAACTTTTGAACGGTAGTGTATATCCAAACTAGAAAACATATATCCAAACTAGAACACATATATCCAAACTAGAACACATATATCCAAACTAGAACACGTATATCCAAACTAAGAACACATTCATTCATTCATTCATTCATTCATTCATTCATTCATTATCCAAACCGCTTATCCTGCTCTCAGGGTTGCGGGGATGCTGGAGCCTATCCCAGCAGTCATTGGGCGGCAGGCTGGGAGACACACTGGACAGGCCGCCAGGCCATCACAGGGCCGTTTTATTATGAACACATATATCCAAACTAAACACATATATCCAAACCAAACTAAGCAGCAAAAAAATCACTGTCCAAGAGAATGAACGCAGGATGACTGTCGGAACTGCCGGTCTGCATGGGCTAGCGGTTAGCTTAGCCTGCCCTGCTTCCGCGTTCTTTCAGACCGCCCTCGGTGTTTCCTCCTCTGGCACAGCTCCGGGCAGGGCCGTGGTCCCTGGGTCCACAGGATGGTGCAGACCAAGCTCTCCCAGCCAATCCAGCGCCAGCTGTCCCAGTCAGACACCCTCGACACACCACTCCACACGACAACACTAAAACACAGTCAAGGCTAGGTGAGGCTGCTGCCAGACCGCCCTTGGTATTATCGGAACTGCTGGTCTGCATGGGCTAGCAGTTAGCTGAGCCTGCCCCGCCTAAGACCGCCCTCAGTGTTTCCTCTTCAGGTGCAGCTCCGGGCAGGGCTGTGGTCCCTGGGCCCACAGGAACCAGGCTCTCCCAGCCATCAAACAGACACAAACTTAGATGTGGACTAAGACACTAGGGATTCAAGAAGATTCAAAAGAAGATTCAAATGTCATAGCTGACATTTCTCTGGTGCCTAAACCATGCTGAACACCCTGCATTTTTTTCTTTTCAACAAAAGGCTGAGTAAATCTTTTTTCTCTGAAATACAGTACGTGTATTACAAGTATTTTATAAGCCATCGTGCTCCTTGCCTGATGAAATTTCTCACAGTACACATTTGTCTTAGAGTCTAGTGTGCATCAATTCATTGATGGAAAATGTACCGCGAGCCAAATCAAATTAATTTCCAATTAAGCACATTTGCTTTGAAGGCTGCTTGCCATCAGGGCCTTCTATGTAATTTCACCAACACATGGAAGGTATTAATTATTTTCAACGCCTCGTAGCAGCACTCTGCATTCAGGATATTTTTTTTTCCAAGGCTTAAGAATTCAATGGCGACTTGGTTTAAGCAAACAAAGGAACTGTTTCTTCTTCTTGTGTTTACCTATTGAAGTCAGGAGCAGACTTACCTGTAGGCCCATGAATGGAGAGCTCTAATCCTCTTTGAAAAATAAAATGGGAATTTTCATGTAGGGGGAAAAAAGGGCTATTGAGACGGCTTATATATTCGTGTGGTGCAAATGTTTGAGTATAAAGAACCAGGAAATTCTCACCGCTGTTTGCATGCTTCACTTTAGGAACTGAAATAATGGAGAGGAGGTGACATCTACTGAGGCAAAGAGACTTATAATCCACCACTCAAATGAACTTTTCCTTGATATGTAAGGGCTGCTATTTGGAAACAGAGGACTCCGACCTTGAACAAAGGAGCACTTTTGATGTTCACCTTTAACGGTTAAGGCCAAGAAGTGTTGAAGACAAGTGAAAATTGGAAAGGAGCAGCAGAGAGAATATACCAAAGATAGCCTTCTAGATGTGGTAGTGTAATATAATGGCCTTAGAGGACTGATAGTGGAGGGAAAAAGTATTTTGCACACAATTTTGCGCACAATTTATAAGTGCAAATCGTCAACTAGCAAAAAATAACCAACAAATATAGATTAGAAATACTTGCCATACATAAGTACAGTAATATATGTATACACATCTCACTAAATGCCATGCATGTATGTATGCAATATGTGGTAGTACATGTACACCCATATCTAAGTGTGTGTGTGTGTGTGTGTGTCTTTGCGAGAAAATAATGTGTGAACCCTTTGGAACTACTTACATATCTTCATTAATTACTCATAATACTCATGGTCTGACCTTCATCCGAGTCATACTAATAGTAATACATATTCTGCCTAAACTAATAACACACAGCCAATTTTACTTTTTTACTTTTTTACTTTATTGAACACATTGTCAGTCGTATCATTCACAGTCCAGGCTGGGGAAAAGTATGTGAACTTTGTAGTCAGTAACTGGTAGAACGTCCTTTAGCAGCAATAACCTCAACCAGACATTTCCTGTAGCTTCTGATCAAACGTATGCAATGGTGAGGAGCAACGTTACACCATTCCTCCTTACAAAACTGTTGGAGTTCATCAATATTTCTGGGATTTCTTGCATGAATGATCCTCTTCAGGTCATGCCACAGCATCTCAATAGGGTTAAAATATGGACTCTTGACTTGGCCATTCCAAAACAGTTTTTTAAACCAGTGTGTTGTTTATCTACTCGTGGATCATCCATCTTCTATTTAGCTTCAGGTGATGGACCACTACAATGACATTCTCCTACAAAATGTCTTAATGCAATTTTGAACTCATGCTTCTCTCAATTATTGCAAGCTGTCCAGGCCCTGAGGCAGCAAAGCAGCCCCAACCCACAATGCTCCCTCAACCATGCTTCACAGCTGAGATTAAATTTTGGTGTTTGCGTGCAGTGCCTTTTTTCCTCCAAACATAGTGTGGTGCATTTCTGCCAAAAAGTTTCTATTTTCTCTCATCTGTCCACAGACCATTGTCCCAGAAGCATTATGGAGCATCCAGGCAGTCTTGTAGCAATAATTTTTTTTTCTTTTTTGGAGAGCAGCGGTTTCCAACGTGGTGTCCTTCCATGAACTTTATTCTTGTTCAGTGTTTTTCTCATAGAGGACATATGAACAGAGACTTTAGCAAGTTGTAGAGATTTCTGCAGGTCTTTCGCTGTTACCCTTGGGTTCTTTTTCACCTCTTTCAGCATTGCACGTTGTGCTCTTGGTGTGAACTTTGCAGGATGTCCACTCCTAGGGAGAGTAGCAACAGTACTGAATTTCATCCATTTGTAGACAATTTGTCTTCCTGTGGATTGATGAACACCCAGGTCTTTAGAAAAGCTTTTGTGGTCTTTGCCAGCTTCATGCATCTCTATAATCGCTCTTCTATGGTCATCTGAAATTTGATTTGATTGGGGCGTGGTTCACATGACTAGATCTTTCTTGAGAAGAGCACATTGTCAGTACTAGGCTTTTTGTGCCCTTTTTATGGGGCAAGGCACCTCTGCAGCCCACACTTTCAATCTCATCTCAGTGATTGGAGCCCGTGACTCTAATTAGCTTTAGGGGGAGTCATTAGCCCAGAGAGTCGCAAACTTTTTTTAAACGTAGACTGAGTTTTTAAATGGCGTATTCAGTATTGACGAGACAAGTACACATATTTGTTATTACTTTAAGCAGATCAGATTGTGCTTGTCTATTGTGACTATGATGAAGATCAGACTACTTTTTGGTCATTTCTACTATTCTTACTCATATATATTATTATTCTCCCGCCTCTTCTTCTTATTCTTTCTGTCTTTTCTTGCACCCTAGCAAATCCCACAACTTGCCTCTCGGACATTAAATCCTGGAAGTCTAAAATGTTTCTCAAATTTAATGATGCTAAGTCTGAGGTCATTCTGTTCGGTTCCCCAAATTCCATCAGCCCTTTTGGTACTAATCTTGGTGGTCTGTCAGGTAGTCTTAAGCAGGCTGCTAGGAATCATGGGGTAATATTCGATGCTAACCTCAGGTTTGATTATCAAATCAAACATGTTGTTCAGTCAAGCTTTCTCCAGCTCGAGCTCATCTCCAAAATTAGGTAATTTCTATCAGTTGCCGATCTGCAAAAAGTTGTACATACTTTTAACTATTCTCGGCTCGGCTACTGTGATGCGCTTTATTTTGGTATCAGCAAGGGCTCCCTCCGCCGTCTACAGTTGGTACAAAATGGTGCTACTCAGCTCATTACTGGGACAAGGAGGCATGACCATATCACTCCTGTGTTTGCCTCCCTACACTGGCTCCCTGTTATATTTCGAGTTGATTTTAAAATTTTACTGCTCACTTTTAAGGCCTTAAATGGTCTTGCTCCTTCATACATTTGTGATTCATTGACTTGGTATGTGCCCCCTCGACCATTAAGATCTGCAGATTATTCCGGGCTTTTGCTGTTAGAGCCCCCACACTATGAACCTTTCTTCCTGTTGAACTAAGACAAACCAAGTCTCTAGCTTCTTTTAAAGAGCAGGGTAACCAAATTGACAGATTTGCTTCAAAATACTTTATAAATGTGGGAGATGTATTGCTGTTGACATGTTAAAATGTGTTGAACCATGTATAGAACTGATTTGCTGAGTTAGACTGTTTTTGGGTATTTTTCCCATTTTCCTTTCTTGATTTTTGGGCCAGCTTCCTTGGTGACGTCACTGTCTTCCTTTGCATTGATTTAGAACACCTTTGCGTATCCCACCTAAGGTTACTATAGTAACCTTAATCCCACCTGTCTGTCCCCTATATAAAGCTCGTAACGGTAGCTGTCACTCCGAGGCAGTTGAAAGTAGTAGTTGAAAGTATAGTAACCTTAGTTGATAGTAGCCAGTTGAAAGTCTTGTGAATGCTATGCCTGCGCATAGAAAGTGCATCCTTGGATGCCAGCTTTCGGGATCTGACACCGTATACCAACTCTGGAAGGAAGGAGAAAGAAGGCTCAAGTGGGCAGAATTTATTAGGGGCCATGGAGTTGGAGAGGGCATCGCTGCTAGCAGTACCACCCACCTGTGCAGCAAGCACTTTGCAACGGAATGTTTTTCAAATTGGCAGAGGCAACAGTTTGGTTTTTCAGACGGGCCACTGGCACTGGTTAGTTCGGCCGAACCAACCCTTCCCGGTCTCCAGTCTCCTCCAGGCCCTTCAGCTTCAATTTTTTATCGCCAGCAACGCAGTAAGAAGCCTTGTTGTGTATTATTAGCTAGTTAACGTTAGCTTGCATAAATGGGAGGGGAAAAATAGATTATAGATGAAGTTACCATTCTTCAACAGGAATAAGGGCACGGGGATTATCGGGCAGTACATCGTCCTCTGGTGCCTCTGGCTCCTCTGGTTCAAACATATAGTGCTGTACTTGCCCAATTCTGCTGTTGGCAGCCATCTCTTCTTATCAACAGTAATTAGGGTAGCTATTTGACAGGTTCTCCCCACTCTACAGCGCGTGGTTTCGGTGCCACGCCCCCAGAGTCTGAAACCAGTGGACACTGCAGATTTTTACACGTTTTTGAAGCTTTGTTTTATATACTTCGAAACATTTTCAATCATACAAAATTGGCTGGATGGTAACTGATATGTTTTCCTGTGGTATGGGTATCCCAAAACACAGATTTGAGCTCAGTTACCCCCCACTTTAAATCTCATCTGAAAACTTTTCATTTTATGAAAGCTCTTACAAATGTTTGTTTATTTTTATTTATACTGTTTTTATTTTTGCTCTTACTGATTTGGTCTTGCTCTTATTTTTGCCTTGTCTGTTTTTTTTTGTTTTGGGAAGCACTTTGTAACATTGTTTTAGAAAAGTGCTATATAAATATTATTATCTGTTTGTTTCCTGTTTTACATCCTGTAGAGCCGAGTCCAAACTATGGACCTGACACACTATAGGGCAGATGTCACTTGATTGACAGTACTCGTTGTAACATGTGGGCTGTTCTGATTAGGGCAATCTTCTGGACTGCATGGATGTTGATGTTGCCTGGGATATGGCTGGTGAACTTTTTCATTCCCTTCTTCATGAGTCCTAGAGCTCCAGTGACCACTGGTGTTGTTTCAGTCTTCATACCCCACATCCTGTTGATTCCGATCTCTGGGTCTTTGTACTTGGTCAGCTTCTCTGTGACTTTCACTGAAGTCTTTTTTTCGGATGGTATTGCCATGTCGATGAGCATGCACCTCTTTTCCTTCCTGTCCTTGATAACGATGTCGGGCTTGTTGGCGTTTATCTCTCTGTCAGTGTGGATGGGCATGTCCCAGAGGATGGTGACATCATAGTTCTCAGTGACGGTTTTTGGCTGATGTTCGTACCACTTCTCAGTCATCTTGATCATGTAACTCCTGCAGATCTTCCAGTGTAGGTATGCTGCTGCCTTGTTGTGCCTGTATATGTACTCGGTCTTTGCCGGTTCTGGGCAGCCTGAGACAATGTGGCCGATGGTTTCTTCGTACATTACACAGATTCTCCATTTTGGGTCTGTTCCATCTTTGACGATGTGATGGTGATAGGATCTGGTTGGTAGGCTCTGGTCTTGTGCAGCGATTATCAGGCCCTCCGTCTCTGCTTTCAGTCCGGTGCTTCTCAGCCACTGGTGCATATTTTGTTGGTCCACGTCTGCATCTCTCATTCTTTTTGGGTACTTCCCGTGCATTGCTTTGTCCTCCCAGGTGTTTGGCAGTTGCTGCTGGCCATGGTGTTTTGCCTTCTGCTTCACTTGTTTGGTGCAGATTATTATTATTATTATTATTATTAAATCAGTTTATATAAATTAGTGAAATTAAAGTTGCAAATGAGATAATATGTATATGCACAAGCTGTAAACAGACAGGCCACTGCAATACAATAAAGAATACCTACTCAAGCAAAACACAGACATGCGCACACACACACACACACACACACACACACACACACACACACACACACACACACACACACACACACACACTGACTCAGAGGTGCAAACGGGTGCATGCGCACACACACACACATACAAACACACACACACACACACACACACACACACACACACACACACACACACACAGTTATACTAACTTAACCGAGGTGAGCCATGAGACCCCTCAAACTGGTGAGCCACTATTTCGGTGAGCGATGTCATGAGATCACGCCTGCTTCTGCTTTGCCATGCCCTGTTCTGGGTGGTTTCATTCAGCTGATTTAGTCAAGTGCCTTTTATCGGATGCACTTCTTCATCTTGACACAGGATACAGGAAATCACACACCTATATTGTACACACACACACACACACACACGCACAAACACTGACAGAGGCACATACAGACATGCATGCACGTACACACACACGTGCAAATTTGTAATTTGTGATATTGGGCTATACAAATAAAATTGACTTTACCACAGTTGGTCACGTGACCCCTCAAAACAACAGTGATGTGTCACTGTAATGAGTGATGTAATTAGGCCACGCCCACTTATAGGTGGTGTCATTTCAGTAATTAATTAATGCAGAAATCCATGTAAGTACAAAGGGTTCACATACTTTTTCTTGCAACTGTATATGGTTAACTTGTATTTTGATATGATAAACTTCTATTTTGGTGTTTGGAGGTAAACTTTTATTTTTGAAGCACAGGCTACTACTACTACTACTACTACTACTACTACTACTACTGCTACTACTACTTTCAGCTGCTTCCGTTAGGGGTCGACACAGCAGATCATCCATTTCCATCTCTTCCTGTCCTCTGCATCTTCCTCTGTCACACCAGCCACCTGCATGTCCTCCCTCACCACATCCATAAACCTCCTCTTTGGCCTTCCTGTTTTCCTCTTCCATGGCAGCTCCATTTTCAGCATCCTTCTCCCAATATACCCAGCATCTCTCCTTCACACATGTCCAAGCCATCTCAATCTTGCCTCTTGCTTTGTCTCCAAACCGTCAAACCCGAGGTGCCCCTCTAATATACTCATCCCTAATCCCGTCCTTCTTCGTCACTCCCAATGAAAATTGAAGCACGGGTTGTGGCAACAAATTTCTTCAAGTTGGACAATAATGAATCCATCTGTCGATCTATTTATCTATCAGTTTGCTTGTCTATCTAATCTGGGAGCAAATAAAGAACAAATGGCTCTTCTTCCCAACTAATGGATTTGTTTCATTATTTCACAATTAAGGAAAATGGGTCTGAAAACTGGAATCACAACTTCAAATCACATGTGGCTCATTTGATGTTGTCACAGGTGGGCCTTTTCTTCCCATGTGTGGTAGATTTGCAGGTGTGGCGGTGTACTGCGAGTCTTCTGCCACCATGTCACCTCAATGCCCACAACTTTGACTAACACGCAACACTTTGGTAATTACCTTCATCACCAATCACACACTGTCATCAACCCACATCACTGTGGGTTGATGACATGTGCACAAACCTTGATTACTTTCATTACCGTTACCCAGGGACCGCGATTAACCCCCATGCAAAATTAAACTTCCAAGTGATTGGAGAGCAGGTGGAAAGCAGGTGATCTTTATTCAAAATGAGCCTGTGCCCTCACATCAATTACTTAGACAAATTAGCTGCGTATGAATAGAAAAACTAAATATCAGCGGGCATCCAGGTAGTGTAGCGGTCTATTCCGTTGCCTACCAACATGGGAATTGCCAGTTGGAATCCCCGTGTTTTCTCCGGCTTGGTCGGACGTCCCTACAGACACAATTGGCCGTGTCTACGGGTGAGAAGCCGGATGTGGGTACGTGTCCTGGTCACTGCACTAGTGCCTCCTCTGGTCGGTCGGGGCGCCTGTTCAGGGGGGAGGGGGAACTGAGGGGAATAGCGTGAACCTCCCACATGCTACATCCCCCTGGTGAAACTCCTCACTGTCCAGTTGAAAAGAAGCGGCTGGCGACTCCACATGTATCGGAGGAGGCATGCGGTAGTCTGCAGCCCTCCCCGGATCGGCAGAGGGGGTGGAGCAGTGACCGGGACGGCTTGGAAGAGTGGGGTAATTGGCCGGATACAATTGGGGAGGAAAAGGGGGGGGGGGGGCCCTAAAGAACTTGCAAACACCATCATGTACCTTAGGGTATGATGGGATCTGCTCATACTCTTGACATTAGATAAAAAATAAATGTATAAGCTTAAAAAGGGCCTTTTAAATACAACAAAACAAAACGTGGGTTGCTGGAAGGTGCAGAACCAGATCTTATTTGTCTTGTTAAAGCTTTTGGCGAAAAGGCTTCTCACACTTTCTTTCCACTTTTCCCTGTAACAGGCTGTGCTCCTGCAGCATCCTCTCTTAAATGTCCTGTCATGTCCAGATATCACACCTCTCTGTCTCACACACACACACACACACACACACACACACACACACACACACACACACACACACACACACACACACACACACGGGTCCTCTGAGCTATTTTTGGAGACTGCTCGGCTGCTACAAATAAATAAAGGTAACTGATAGTCGGGTAAATGACCTGTCCAAGTGTGCACAGAGCACAGAGGTGGTCTGCAGGGTCAAACTTTCATCCTAATAAGTCCCCTCCAGTTCCATCGGGCAGGAAATTTATTTCAGGATCGTTTCCATGGTTACATCAGTAGCCATGGAGCTAGCCAAATGTCAAACGAGTCCTAAAGATGATACTTTAACAGCCTAAAAAAACATTCAAACTGCTGATCAGGGGAGTTTTCTTCAGCTAGTTTGTAGTAAATTAAAACTGACCTTGTGCCCAAAGGCGAAGAGACATCGTCATCAAAATTATTCAAGAGAAATTTCTTTTTTTAAACGTTTCCAAGTCTCGTCTGGGACATTTGTTGGCAAAAATGTTGTTTCTGTCGCTCAGTCACATGACAGTCACATGATGGCTCGATCATCATGTGAACCTTCCCACCTCATGAAAGCACACACATCTTCGATCTGTAGTTTCTTACGTATCCTTTAAGATTTTCATTTCCAACCTCTAAATGAGATGACAGACAACTTGGTGTAAACGTTGGTTCTTTTCACTTTTCATGGAGACCCGTTGTACCACTTTTTACATGTTCTTTTTTTTTACTTTTGACTCCACATAACCCATATCGTCATGAGGATTCGTGGACTACTGGACTACAAGATAGTTCATAAGATTTATTTTGGCTCATCTTGCAAATTTGATTAAATGTGTTCACCAGGTTTTGACAGCCAGATGATTTTTATGTGTTCGTGTTTGGAGGCTTTTGTAAAACTTAATAAAAACAATGATTTATTCTATCATTTATTTGACAATCTTAATTTTGGCTGAAATCACAGCTTGAAGAGCCCCCGTCTCACTCAATTATTTGCAAACACCACAAATGCAGGTGTGTATAGTAAATAATGTTGGTTTTACAGCAAACGCATGAATCAAATTAAATTAAGTTTCCTTTATTAATCCCCTTGGGGAAATTCAGTTACTGCAAATGAACCCTAGCTGTGGTCTGTGTAGCTAGGAGCAGTGGGCCGCCGCCTTCATGCTGCGTACGGGGACCAACTCCAGTTCTTTTCCCATTGCCTCGGTCAGGGACACAGACAGGAATATTAACCCCTAACATGCATGTTTCTTTTGATGGTGGGGCAAACCGGAGCACCTGGAGAAAACCCACCGCAGACACAGCAAGAACATGCAAACTCCACACAGAAAGGACAACCTGGGATGGCCCCCAAGGTTGGACAACCCTGGGGTTCAAACCCAGGACCTTCTTGCTGTGAGGCCACATCGCTAACCACTGGACCACTGTGCTGCTCAAACCTAATGAACCCTAATGGTTTACTGTAAGTTCTTTTCTCCAAAACTTGGATCATAACCAACAGTGTCAAAGTCTCATTTGAGCATACAGAATTTAAGTCATCAGAGAAAACAAATGGGATTCCCCAATATCCAGTGTCTTTTACTTACTGCCAGCCATGGACAAGTGGGAAGTCTTTAATATCTTTTGTCCTTCTTTCTTGCTCACTTATCCTTTATGTTCAAGCTAATGTTGAATCTTGGATAGAATTATGTGTAAAAGACATTAGCTTATTACTTGACCTGACAATGTACCACCCTATCCCGTCCCAAGACCCTCCTTGTTCATCTAATGGATTAATGATTAAGAAGAGCATGTAAAAATCTGCCACTAATATTGATTTGACCATGTTATCCATCCATTAATGGGTGTTTTTCTTGCCAATGTAGATTTTGTCTTGCTTAGGGTGACTGTTCCCAAGGTCACCATGAGAGGTTGTTGGGCCCTAATCAAAACTAGACTCTTTCCGGGGAGGAGTGAGTGCTCCTTGAAGTGCTGCCATGAAATGAAGAGCCTCTGCTTTAGTTGGACAGAGATGCTCTATCACAACAGAGGAGGGGAAAACCAATAATTTTATTTAATTTATAATCAACAGACACCTAATTCTGCAGTGGAATGGCACCCTGTCCGGATTGACTGCCCCATTTGTATCCAGTGCACAATGTGAAGCCAAATTAGGTTTAGTAGATTAGTGAACGAGTGAATGAAACAGTCACAAGGAGACAAAATGTCTTGATGTATGCTCAATAACCCAGGTAGGGAAATCAAAGAAGGTTGAATCAGGTCATCTGGATACAACTTTTATTGACAGATATGATTCATCACTCAAGTAAGTGACATATTCAGTCTAAACCGACTGCAGGTATCCCCACCCATTATAAACAATACAGTTGCATAACGACCGAAACCGACAACTAGTTTCATGTGCAAATATGGACGTGACCATTAACTAGAGTTTCAGTGACCACGTATACTATTCACAGAATCTATGGGTACTATTCCCAAATCCTCTGTGAATAGTACACATGACCATTGAAACTGTAGTTAATGGTCACGCCAGTATTTGCATATGAAACTAGTTGTCGGTTTCGGTCGTTATGCAACTGTATTGTACTGTATTGTTTATAAGGGGTGGGGATACCTGCAGTCGGTTTAGACTGAATATGTCACTTACTTGAGTGATGAATCATATCTGTCAATAAAAGTTGTATCCAGATGAACTGAAACAACCTTCTTTGAGTCACAGGGAGATTGGTCATCTAGCCCTTTCTGTCACGATCAACAAGGGGAACCCAAACGCAGAACGGACTCGGAGTAGAACGGGTGAAAAAAGGTGTATTGGCGGTTCTCATGGAGTGAAGGTGGATGGAGGTGAAGATTACGGCAGAGGGCAGCTGGTGGCTGGTGAAGCAAGGCAAAGCCAGAATGAAGGCAGGGTCGAGAGCGTGGCTGAATTGACTGATCGGCAGGCGGGGAGACAAACAGGGAAACAGGCAATGATCCTGTGGCGCAGGGGAACGGAGATGAGTGCAGCAATCAAAAACAGCAGGAGAGTAAGGCTTAGAATACACAATTCTGAGTGGCCCGAGAAGGTGATCTACCACACTGGCTGAGGAGCCGGGGTAGATATACTGTTGAGTAGATGAGTTGTGAGTTGAGGCGGATTGCAGGTGTGCAGGTTGAACAGCAACCAGGGAGCTGGAAGAGTGAGAGGGGCGCCACATCCACAAAACACACACACACACGCAACACTAGAACAGAAGACACTGATTGAATGTAGGCATTATGATGGGAATTACAGCAACCAGTTTGTGTGTCGGACGGCCCTACCTGAAGAGAATCAGCAGCCTTTGGACAATATTGCAGTTTGGGAGCCAGTTTGTGGCTTGTGATACCTCGGTGGCTGCTGATGTACCATGGCTATCAGTGCTGTCTGCTGTCTAATATTGTTGAAGTGGTGAACCAATTAGGATGCATGCACTTACAACATTTGCACATCCTCCAACAGTCACATGTGCCCCCCCCCCGTCCATCACTTCTGTTTTTTTTTCTCGCCATTATCAGGTACACTGCTCTCTCTCTCGCTCTCCCTTTGCTTCATTTTCCCCCCATTTTCTCCTCACGCCCCCTTGTCCACCTCCTTGGCTCTCTTCTACCCCTCCCCCTCTCCCCCACACACTCACCTCTCTCTCTCTCTCTCTCTCTCTCTCTCTCTCTCTCTCTCTCTCTCTCTCTCTCTCTCTCTCTCTCTCTCTCTCTCTCTCTCTCTCTCTCTCTCTTCCACACACATCTCCCCCCCTTCCCTTCCCCACTTGTTCTGGTCTCTCGTCGGCCAGACATGCAAGGCTCTTAAGTGGAGTTAAATGACCTACGCGGCACAGTGGCGCTCTTGTGTGCTCGGCCATGGGCAGGCTGTGACCCTTCCGACATGCTGAACATAAACTTGGAGGGGCTGGAGATGATCGCTGTGCTGGTGGTGGTCATCCTCTTTGTCAAGGCTTTGGAGCGGTTTGGCTTGTTAGAGGCTGGCTACGACGGTAAGGAAACGGCAGAAGTCTCCGGATGTGTTCAGCTAAGGGGAACAACATGTGGTTGATTGTAGCCGTGGGCGTCGAGTACTCCGCTTGGTGTTCCATTGACGTGTGTCGGCGGTGACGTGTGTCGAAAGCTGGGGACTGTACGGTGTAGTGGGTATGATCTTGAAAAGAAATGGAAAAAGGACTACTCAGTGGTACTATGTGAAGAATTATAGGGAAAACTGTGATTTATTTTTATTTTTTTTATCTGAGTTTACTTTTTTGTCATTTTTTTTGTGTGATCCCGTGTAAGTTAAAGTCGAGTACTTCTCACCACTTGAGTTGGCGTGGTTATTATGAGTATTCTGTCTGTATGTGAGCAGGCAGAATAGCCGAGGCAAACTTGAAGCATGTTGATGCAAAGTTTTCTTGTCTGATAGCGCAGCATTGTCAAGTCAATTTTATTTGTATCGCCCAATATCACACATTACAAATTTGCCTCAAGGGGCTTTATTGCAACACAAAAAAAAAGTCCTGATTTATTGTATGTCTGTTTCTAATTTACACAGACAATATACAGCATCTTGGGTCAAAATGCAGCCACTGGGATTGTATTTTGGAAGTGTGAGGATGGAAAGGGGCTTGGTCATTTATTGCAAGTATTACGGCAGATTCATCAGAAGAGTTTGAACAGGTGTTTTGATCGCATTTTATTTTGAGCACAATGTGAAGAACACTGAGACACTGGCTGGTGATCAATTTTTTTTTCTTTGCAATCTGCACCCATGCGTTTCCCCAAGTCAAGGAAAGGAATGGCCGAGAGTAGGTCTCTTAATTGAAAATGATCAAGTTAGAGATGTGCTATATGAAATGCAGCTTGATTGATTGATTGAAGTTATAATGTATGAGTCATGCATTTGCCATCTGGAGCAATTTTGTAGTTTTACATAATGCACATATTTGTCTTTTAACTTTCCTTACAGCAATGTCCCTGGTGTCCTCCCAGGGCTTAACTGCACAACCTACTTTGCCATCTTGAGATATGACCTCCAAACTCCGACTTTGACGACTGATTGATTAAACTGGAAGTGAACATGATTGGATGCGAAAACTGGCATCTGTGGGTTGGCTAAGTTGATTATCTAAATGAGAGGCAGACAGCTGATGACTGTATATAATCCAATAGCAGCTGGAAGTCAACTCTATAGGAACTTTTGGCTTACCCAGTACCCAGTCAGGCTCTTCAAGTTGGACTGAATTCATGAAAAGTGTTAAAAAAAATGTGAACAGGGATACTTTTGAAATAGTGTTTGTGAACTGTGCATTGCCTGAGGTGTGAGAAAGTCTCTATTTTGTTGGCAGTTCTTTGGCTCTTTTCAAGTGCTTTGCATTCTGGTGTGAGTTACAAGTTAATTGTAATTACTGATGCAAGAAATAACGTTTATACCACTACTTATTGATGTAAAAAGAGCTCAGACTGCTAGTTACAGTGGAACCCTAAACCACGGACTTTATCATGGCTTGACTGAGTTTGTTTCAGAAGTCTTGATCCCCCCCCCCCCTTTTCTCCCCAATTCTACCTGGCCAATTACCCCACTCTTCCGAGCTGTCCCGGTCGCTGCTCCACCCCCCTCTGCTGATCTGGGAAGGGCTGCAGACTGCCACATGCTTCCTCCGATACATGTGGAGTCGCCAGCCACTTCTTTTCACCTGACAGTGAGGAGTTTCACCAGGGGGACTTGGCACGTGGGAGGATCATGCTATTCCTCCCAGTTCCCCCTCCCCCCCCGAACAGATGCTCCAACTGACCAGAGGAGGCGCTAGTGCAGTGACCAGGACACATACCCACATCCGGCTTCCCACCCGCAGACATGGCCAATTGTGTCTATAGGGACACCCGACCAAGCCGGAGGTAACATGGGGATTCGAACCGGTGATCCCCGTGTTGGTAGGCAACGGAATAGACTGCTACGCTACCCGGACACCATGAGACTTGATGCTTGTGCATTGAATTGCACTCTGTTATGTGGTTTGGCACCGTTTCCACATGACTGGGTGGACAACAGTGATTGAACGTGTGCCCACTGGAGATTTCTCAGGGTGGACATGCTTTTACTTTCTTTTTTGAAAACCTGAATTGAACTTTCAGTACTTGGGCCATCCTGGTGCCAAAGACCACCTGTTATTTACAAAAATGCTTCTAAAACCAGGCTGCCGAGCTGTTTGCCTCATGACTGGACCTTCAGTAGTGAGAGGCAAGCAAACTTCTCCAGTCATAGAGTTCAGTGGTTTAAAAGACATGAGACATCAATTATAAATTTGTGTGTGTGTGTGTGTGTATGTGTACACACGCATGCATGTGCGCCTGTGTTAAAATCAGCACCCGATCAAATGTGCAAAAAGTCACAGTCGTATTCACACATGGGACTGAAAAGTCCCACCCAACACTTTTTTCCAGTGTTTATCTGTGGAGCTTACTCGAAGATGGCCATGTTTTCTCCCAGTGGAAATCACTGCTGCTGTATCTTTTTTTTGTTTGGGTTTTTTTTTGCAACGGCCAGCATTTCACTCTTACCTAAAACAACCATGGGCGGTCAAATTGACGGCCTGTTTTTAAACTCTTTATTCTGTCAAGATAAATACCCAATTGCGATATTAATGCCTTGCATATGTTCGTATATCTGTTAGGAAACGACTGATGCCGAAATAACATTTTAATAACTTTAATACTATTTTTCAGACAATTTAAAATGGCCGCTGTCCAACGCTTGTAAATACTGCAGCACCTCGGTGGTAGTCATGGTGCGTCTGAAACGGCGTCTGTACCCAGACATGTTGGCAATAATCAGAAATCAAGTTTAGACTATTACTCTGCACTGGAGAACGCTGTTTTTTTCTGTGACAGAACAATGAGCTTCACTAAGGAACTGATGCGACCAACACACGCCACAGTGACATGACGTGCAAATTACGAGCGGCCATTTTGACCGGGCATGGTCGTTTTATCTAGATCTTATCATAAACTCATTTTAATGTAAATATATGGAATTTTAGGAGCATTCGGGGAGTGGCAGGTCTGTATCGCTTTTTTCACTAAGTTGTTAAACTTTGGAAATCCCAAACAGTCATAATGACCGTCTTTGGAAGTGCTCAGCTCACACCGTAACGTGCAGGACGCTGCAGCACTAAAATAAATCTGTACAGTATGCAGCCTACTAAAGCCAGGCGTTGCAGTTGAAGCGTATCAAAATATCAGATAAATATTCTTGCAACAATATTGTAATTTATTTATTTTTAATTTTTTTGAAAGAGGGATTGGTGTCTGCATTTTCTGTTTTGGCGCAGTTACCTACCATTAATTTCCAAAATCTACCCCATGCCAAGTAATCCATTATAACATGGCTCTTTTGATCAGAAAATAACGTAGACTATGCACATTTTTTTTATTTACTAATAACTTTTTACTTGAAATAGTGAGGAAAAAACCTATTAGAGTGCTTTTTAATGTAGAGGAAGAGATTAGTCGTTGTAATCTGTTTGGTTGGCAGTGTGTCATTCATACTTTGGGACGTTCTGAGCAAACTAGTACGGATATGTACCATTCACTGGCAGCGCGCCAAAACTGATTAGGTACATCTCTATCTAATTAAAAGGAAATTATGGATATTAATCAATTTGCAAAGACATTATGATCTTGTGCATTGTGCACATCTGTCCCCGCCACAATAGTGGTGTAGTTTTTTTTAAATACACTTGGTGTTTTATAATCTGGTGGCAGTCTCCACCAGACCACTGCCCTGTCTTAGGTTTGGTCAAAGCTAACTGATTTATCATTTAGAGAAGGCTGCAAAAATAAAAATATATATATATATAAAGAATTTCTTAATAATCCGCTCCTCGTTTGTTGAGCACTTTTATATTCACCATTGATGGTTTCCTGGGGGAAAAATATACACAAATATTTTTTTTTTGTCTCCTCCCTTTTTTCTCCCCAATTGTACCTGTCCAATGGACCCCACTCTTCTGAGACGTCTCGGGCACTGCTGCACTCCCTCTGCCGATCCGGGGAGGGCTGCAGTCTACCACATGCCTCCTCCAATACATGTGGAGTCGCCAACCGCCTCCTTTCACCTGACAGTGAGGCATTTCACCAGGGGGACGTAGCGCGTAGGAGGATCACACTATTCCGTCCAGTTCGCCCTCCTCCCCGAACAGGTGCCCTGACTGATCAGAGGAGGTGCTAGTGCAGAGACCAGGACACCTACCCACATCTGGCTTCCCACCCTCAGACACGAATTGTGTCCGTAGGGACGCCCGACCAGGCCGGAGGTAACACGGGAATTCGAACAAGCGATCACCATGTTGATAGGCAACGGAACAGACCTCTACGCTACCCGGACTCCCCAAGGCCACAAATATTTGACTCCGTTTTCATCAACAGACCCAGCTGCAGAATATGTAGTCAGTGGAAATGATATATTTTCAATCACTTCTCTATTACTGAAATTGGGCATGACATAGAAAAAAGGCATACAATAGAAATCCCAACAGGCCACGGGATAAAATCAAAAGTGCTTCTCATCCAACAGCGTTGCTCTCCTGTTTGATAGCTCGGGTTAGAAATAGACTTGCAGCACAGCCGGACGCAAAAAGGCTTGTTCCAGTCGTGGTGTGTTTCCGTAGGCTGAGTGACAGTGGCGTGCGGCGAAGTGATGACTGACGGGAGCGTTGTTTGGTTTGGCAGATTTGAAGCTCAGCCGCCCTGCTGAAGGTGGGGTTTCCATCAGCCAGGCCTTGGGGATGATGCGGCTTTACAGTATGTAACAGATTTAGCTTACCGATGGCCAATGTTAACACTCCCTCATGGAGGACGAGGTGTGCTTTCAAAGAGGAACGCTCTAAATTTGAAGGGGGAGGAAGATTTCCCCATAGAGAGTTAAAAGGCGATGCCCTTTGTTTGCAATACTCTTCAGAGAGAGGGAGGGAGGGAGAGCGGGTTGTTAGGGGTGCATTTCTCCTTGGGAGTTCAGCGCTCGATCTGTAAATTGCATACCACTTGACATGATAATCATGGCTCTGCTGGTGGCTTTAGTGTGTAACTTTTTCCTTCCTGTTCTTCTCTGCAGGCGTTGTGCTGCATAGAAGTGAAGGGGAGCTGTGAAACTGAATGTGGTTAAAATACTCGTATAACAACAGGTGTTAGCAGTGCAAGTGACGCCAAATTTTGTAGTGATTTTTGTAGCTTGCTATTGCTTCCTTTTTTTGCCTTTTGAGATGTAGACAAGTCCATTTTATTTGTACAGCCCAATATCACAAATTACAAATTTGCCTCAGGGGGCTTTACAGCAACACAACATCCCGTAGACCCTCGCATCGGATAAGGAACAACTCCCTAAAAAACCCTTTAACAGGGAGGAAAAATAGGAAGAAACCTCAGGGAGAGCAACAGGGGAGGAATCTCTCTCCCAAGACAGACAACGTGCAATGCGGTGTTGTAGTACTTGAGTCCAGGACTCGGACATGAGTCCGACTCGAGTCCTGATTTTCAGGACTTGTGACTTGACTTGGACTTGAGCACTGATGACTTGGACTTGGAATTGGACTCGAGCATTGACTGCACTCGGACTCGGAGTTGGAGATGAGGACTCGGACTTGTTAATTGATAAAGACTGTTTTTTTGTTTTTGTTAGTTTTTTGTAATAGGCCCTAATAACGTGGCATAAGATATTGCTAGCTATATTAATACCGTAACATTATTCAATTTCGTGCAAGGGCAGGCACGAGTGTTCCACCTGCATGCGGGTTCACGTGCATACCCTCATGTTCAGTAACAGTTAGTGCTACGATGCCTAAAGAGATGCCCCAACTCAGACTCAACCTTGATGACTCGGACTCAGAGTCAGACTCAGGTAATGGGGACTTAACTCAGACTCGATTCGGACTCTTCTTTGGGGGCTTGGACTTGGACTCGAACACTGAAGACTCGAGACTCGACTCGGACTCGATGTTTAGTGACTCGACTACAATACTTGTGCAACGGATGCTGTGTGTACCCAATTTACAGATGCAACATTGAAAGAAGATAACAGAATTATAATGGAATTATAAAACATATGAAGAATATGATGAAGAGGATGCCAAGCATTGTCCAGACACCCCCAGAACAGCCCAGGACCTGAGCCACACGACCACCGTCACCATGTAGGGAAAAAAAAACACATTACTCACACATTTGAGTGAGAGAAGGATATAATATTGAAACGGGATATCAAAATTATATGGATTAATAAGAGATATGAAAAGAAAATGTGATGAGGGGGATGCCAAGCAGTTTCCAGGTGGTGACCACTGTCAACATGGAGACCAAGGAGGAGGACAGACGTGCACACAGGGGAGACTCGCATCACACCATTCACACACACAGAAGAAGAGACAGGAGAAGACGTCATTCAGAGAGAGAGAGAAGACATGAGAGGAGAGAACAGTTTGCAATAGTCAATAATCTATACTCTATAATCTCGTCAGCAGAACTGTGGTTGGTAAATTCATTGAGACAGAATTCGACCCGCCATGCAGCACAGGTTGTGAAGTACTCAACTTAAAGATAACTGATTGTAGGTTAAGGCAAAAAGATGGGTTTTAAGTTTGGATTTAAAGGACTCAGCAGACTGTGGAAACAGGCAGATGGAAAGATAGACAGCCATATAAAGACAGGTAAACCAACAGCCAAACAGAAGACGTGAGCAGGTGGATGTACAAATATGTGCAAGAAGACGGAAAGCAAGAAAAGTCAAAGTGAGTCACTTTATTTAACCAAATTCTATTCCTCTTTAGGGTAGTTTTGCTGCACTTTAAGTGTGAAGTAATTGATAGTTTTTAAAGCTGTGCTTTCAGAGCAGTTCCTGCGGTGCTGGCCAGGTACGCCCTCCACTCTTCTCTGATGTCTGGAGTGGTTTCTCGCTCACCTTCTGCACTATTTACCAGATTCTTTGTGGACTGATTTCAAAAGGTTTTTTTTTCATCAACGTTTTTAAAGGGTTATGAAATGGACAAAAAAATGTCTGTCTTTGCCCATCATCATTTTTGGTAGTAACAATCCTTTAGGTGGAGCTGGGATGGTGGGGAGGGTGGGAAGATGGGTAGTGTGATCGATGGCTGAGCCCCACTGAACATGATTTACAACACAACCGTTCTGCATCCATTGACTTTGTACTGGACATTGGCGTTTGTTGCGCTAGGGATGATGGGATATCTTGGGATGTGCACCGAGCATGTGGCGCAGAGAAAAGGGGAAGGACATGAATTGAAGTTCACTTAGCTTTAAGCGAATTAGGGTTGCTGTCCTCATGTGCATATGCATGTATGTGTCTTGTCGAGTCAGCAGTGGAGTCAGCTAGGCCATAATGCCACAGAAGGATCCCTTCTCCTCGGAGGCTGTTTACACCTGGCGTCAACATGCACCCTGGGTGATCTGGTCACAAGTGGACAGCTCTAATTACAGGTGTGAGTGCACCCATTGCGTCCTCAATGTGTCCTGAGATCTGATCACTCAGGCCACATTCGGAGGTGGCCTAGGACACGTTTGTCCACATCGCATTTGAAGTGTAAATGCAGATGTGGGCCAGGCCACATTTAACTCGTCTGTAATTTCTCACACACATCAGAGCCGCAACTGTGGAAGAGCCCCCGCCTGCTTGCACAATCAACTTCAACATCAGGTTCAAGTTCATTTATCCACCGCGGTGCAAAGCCCGACCCTCTCGAACCCGCTGGAATAATGAAATAATCTGAGCCTGAACCGACGTGATTGGATCGAGCCTGACGTGGTTCGGGTTGAGAACTTCAAACTCTAGTGTTCAGGCATTTACATTTTCCCCACATAACGAGTTTTAAGAATGAGTTTCAGCTTTAGCTGTGTATATCAGGCCAGGGGTCTGAAGGCTTTCAGGCAGATCTCCATCTTCATCATCATCACCATCATCATCATCATTACCATTTATTTACACAGCACTTTTTAAAAATCTGTTGTGCTTCATAAAGTGGAATGGAAATAAAAGAAAAGAAGTGCTGTTGGTATGTGGGATGATTTATTTTATTTCTTTAAGAGCACTTCAGATTTTGTCTGAAAACAAAATTTGGGAGGATAATTGGCAGTAATAACTTACAGATGTGAAATGCATCATACTAATTGACAGTGCATTAAAGTAAGGAGTGAGCGAGGATGTCTCATTTTGTTAAATACTTGTTGCTTTGACTCCTCCTCGCGTTTCTGTACATGTTTACTTGTTTATTTACGTGATTGTGACACACAAACACCCTCGTCAATAAATTATAAAGAGTTTGGGTGCTTATTCATGACACCAATTGTGAGACTTGACTCAGCATATGAGCTACCAGATGTAGGGAGAGTCTGGCTAGCATGCAGTCTGCAGGGGCGTGCATCCCCCAGATAGCGCCATCTAGACACCATAATCCCAATAATTTTTTGAAGAAAAGGCTGGAAAAGGATGTTTTATTGCATATCATGTAGCGTTCTTGGCCGCTGACGTTAGTAAGGCTACCTCTGCATTTGTAACTGATTTTCCCACCTTCCAGGCAGGGGAGGAAAATCAGCTTGCAGAAACTTGGAACTTGCTTGAGATAGGTAATCCATCATAGTGAGCATTTAGTCAACTTTATTTTTCGCCAAAGTTATGTTATTACTACGAGATAATGCGGCTGAGAGTGTGCATGGGGGGGGGGGGTTTCCCTGTTTCTCCCCAATTGTACTTGGCCAATTACCCCGCTCATCCGAGCCATCCCGGTCGCTGCTCCACCCCCTCTGCCGTTCCAGGGAGGGCTGCAGACTACCACATGCCTCCTCCGATACATGTGGAGTCGCCAGCCGCTCTTTTCACCTGACAGTGAGGAGTTTCACCAGGGGCACGTAGCACATGGGAGGATCACGCTATTCCCCCTAAGTCCCCCCCCCCCCGAACAGGTACCCCGACCAACCAGAGGAGGTGCTAGTGCAGTGACCAGGACGCATACCCACATCTGGCTTCCCACCTGCAGACACGGCCAATTGTGTCTGTAGGGACGCCCGACCAAGCTGGAGGCAACACGGGGATTCGAACTGGCAATCCCATGTTAGTAGGCAACGGAATAGACCACCACTCTACCCGGATGCCCTTCTGGGGCTTTTTCAACCATATTATCCTGCAAAGATAAAGTGAAGGCAACTAAATGTTCATTGTATAACCATGGCGTGCTTCGGAAAGTGGTGGGGAGTAATGTCAAGTCTGTCCGTATGAGATGCCAAGAGTAGTTGTGCACATGAGCAGGCTCTGAAGAGGTGAAATGGGATGATGTTAGGGGTGGCTTGATCATGTTTCAACTTCTCAAACCACCAAAATATGATCGTTCGGATGAGGGTTTTTTATTTTAACTCATTAGTTGGCAAAAATAAGGGCTTTTCATGGGAAATTGAGGAAAGCTACATGATGTAATTTAAAATCATGTTACACCATAAATGTGGTTTATAACCTTATCGTCACTGACACCCATGATCAGCTGGACAAAGGAAATGTAAGGTTTCACGCCTCATTAGCTACGAACTACCCCAGATCACACTATCCAACTCTGCTGATGCCATATTGTCACAGTGTTGCTTCTGCTTTTCTTTTTTTTAAGATGGGAAACTGGTGATGATAACTCCCACCTGTTTTTACAGTCCAGCATCCCATTCTCCTCAACATATTTGGCAGAGCAGAGCTGCTTTTCAATGAAACTTGTTGTGATTCATGTAGCATATCACACTCTTCATGCCACCACCGTCTCTCCCATCTCGCGGTTTATTTAAACCATCTGGTCACCATATGTGTCGGTGTTTTCATTTTTCTTCTTCTTTTTTTTCCTTTACAGAGTTGTTTGCTACGACGTGATAGTCCTTGCCGTTGTGGTGGCCTCTGCTTGTGCAGATCTTGGTGGTTGAGTTGTGTTCTGTGTAATTTCTTGTCTCACTGAGTTCGCATGTGCTTTTCCTGTTCACTTCCCATCACTCTGCGGTACACTGGTTTCATTTAGATTCAACTTGGCAAGCTGTTTAACATTTTCTGCAAAATAAAGGAATGCACATTTGCGTGACAATACATGAGGATCCAGGCAAGTGATTAAAGCAGGCACACACAACCGTCACATGGGCTGTGCAAAGTGTGTGACCGCACAGGACCTCTAGGGCCTTGCACCTGGCCTGCAATCCTGCAGCGTTAATAAATAAATAAATAATAATAATAAAATGTATATATATAATGACTGTTCTTGACCCAACATGCCTCTAAAATGAAATTCTTGTGTGTCAATTCCATTATGAGTAGTCAAGATCACATCAAAAAAATTTTTACAAATTATCGGATTTGTTCATTTTCCATATTATGTTGTGGAAGATTTTTTCATTTTCCATATTATGTCATGGGGCAGCACGGTGGCCTGGTGGTTAGCACTGTCGCCTCACAGCAAGAAGGTCCTGGGTTCGAACCCCGGGGTTGTCCAACCTTGGGGGTGGGGTCATCCCAGGTCGTCCCCTGTGTGGAGTTTGCATGTTCTCCCCGTGTCTGCGTGGGTTTCCTCCGGGTGCTTCGGTTTCCTCCCACAGTCCAAAGACATGTCGGTCAGGTGAATCGGCCGTACTAAATTGTCCCTAGGTGTGAATGTGTCAGCCCTGTGATGGACTGGTGACTTGTCCAGGGTGTTTCCCCACCTTCCGCCCAATGAATGCTGGGATAGGTTCCAGCATCCTGCGACCCTAATTAGGATAAGCAGCTTGGAAAATGGATGGATATTACGTCGTCACATAGTGTGTACACCATCTTGCTGCTCAATGTGAGGAAGAAGGAGCAGGGGAAACGATATCAACTGCACGAGAGCTTGACCGATTTCATAAACATGAGTCTGGTGCTGAGAAAAGGAAAAAATAAAAATAAAAAGAAGGAAGAATTTCATAAGTCACTGTGAGGATCACCGTCAACACTTGCAGAGATGGGGAGGCTGAGCAGGTGTCCAAAGTTAGCTATATGCATGTGGCTGTGACCATAGGCTACGTGTAATGACCGGTCTGAAAAATTATCTAAAATCTGAATGAAATGTAGACTACAGACCTGAAATATTGAATCGCATCATACTGTCATACTTCAACATGCCAAGATAAAGTGACAGCTGAGCTGACTTGATGATGTAAAGCCAACAGTTTCAGTTGATTTGTTTTCCTTTTAAAGACTATAATAGTAAAAGGTCAGCTGAGGCTAAACACATGACGATGCTGTATGATTATACTTGTTAAAAATGTATTGCACCAAGATTATGCGTGCAGTAAAACTAGAATAGCTATGTGTGTGTGAGTGTGATTCATGCACAAGCATGTCAATGAGCAGGGCTTCGCATGTCAAGCTCACACGGGGCCTCACCCCCCCCACCCCACCCCACCCACCCATCCGCCTGGGACAGCCCTGCAGGCCCGCATCATAGTTTGAACAAGAGCCGAAGTTGCATATGTTCTCAGTGATACTCGCCACTGAGGACACATCCCAACATTTTTCCGTATCGCACTAATTTCCCTTTTTGGGAACGACATGGTTTTGTGGGAACCTGATCATTTCCATTGTGATTGTAGTGTGGAGGAAACTATTGTTGGTTTCATTTTATTCATATTTTTCCCACCGTGTTGACATCTCAGCCAAATGCAGTTGATTGTGTGATGCTTACTGGTTTGTTTAAGGCCCATTCTCTCTTCGTTCAAAGAAGTGACATGATGAGATTTAGTCTTTGTCATAACAGGAGACAAAGCCAGTGCTAACTGGTATGGCAGTAGTTATCAAGCAACTTGTGGTCAGCAGTTTTTTCTGCGTGAATTGTATTGTTACGATACCAGAAATAACTCAAATTGGGGTGATTGGGTAGTGTAGCAGTCTATTCCGTTGCCAACCAACATGGGGATCGCCGGTTCGAATCCCCGCGTTACCTCCGGCTTGGTCCGGCGTCCCTACAGACACGATTGGCCATGTCTGTGGGTGGGAAGCTGGATGTGGGTATGTGTCCTGGCCACTGGACTAGCGCCTTCTCTGGTCGGTCGGGCTGCCTGTTCGGGGGGAGGTGGAACTGGGGGAATATCGTGATCCTCTCACGCGCTACGTCCCTCTGGTGAAACTCCTCACTGTCAGGTGAAAAGAAGCAGCTGGCGACTCCACATGTAGCGGAGGAGGCATGTGGTAATCTGCAGCCCTCCCCAGATCAGCAGAGGGGTAGGAGCAGAGATCGGGATGGCTTTGAAGAGTGGGGTAATTGGCCGAGTACAATTGGGGAGAAACGCGGGGGGGAATCAAGAAGAAAAAAAACTCAAATTGATACACAATTCTTAATAAGTAATGACAGATTTGGTCACTGTTTTTGCCAGGTAGGTTTACCCATAAAAGTAGAACTGTTAAAACTGGCATCTATGTGTGTGTGTATCAATAGTGAGGGGAAATTAAATATTTCAAGGGATATTTCACTTCTTATTAAAGTGAAAATCTACGAGTTCATATTAATACTTATTTAAATGACTCTGCCAGGTTATATAATTGATAATTGCATATCTAATTGGCGTTAGGCCCTCAAATATTCTAACTCGGATCAACTTGTTGGGGAAAAGTTTTAACTCAACACAACCTAATATATATCGTAGGTTTATTTACATCAGTATACACAAACATTTGTCTGATTGGAGGAAGAAAAAAAATTCCAGTTTTTTTTTAAATTTTTGCTTATGTTTTGGATGTAGGAATGAGTTTGTACGTACCTCTGGAGCAGTGGTTCTCAATCAGGTCCTCAGAAGCCACCAGTACTGCCGGTTTTCTCTTCTGCCAGGTAGTTTAATTGCATCACCTGCTTTTCCAGGTCTAAAACCTCCCTGACTGTAACAGCGCTTTAACGTACCAGCGGACTTGATTGAGAACCACTCTTAGGTGTGTTTCTTCCTATAACACGTGTGTGGTACTTGGTTAAATAAGTGGATGTGCCAGCAGAGGGAGCCACTGGTCTTTAGCAGTCACACCAGTGGCTGGCAGCAGCCTCACAGTGGTGTGTGCAGATAGTTAAACTGAAGGGGAATTTCAGTGTGAATCAAGGCCTAAGGCTACTCTGGCTACTGCTGTGAGAAGATGAACATTTAACCATTCGGTGTCGATATATCTGCTTATCAATAAACAAGCTACCGAACGGGTAGCTTTGCTGCTTTATTTATGATATTCATAATTCATGTTGCGTGGATTTTCATCCTTTCAGCCCGTTTCCGACAGTGTGATTTCTCAGTTCTACGCGATGTGTAATCAGCTTTTCAGCAAGCTGCAGTCCATGAATATTCAAATCCTCCATACTGTTGTGTTATTTGAAACACATTTATCCCCGAACAGAAGGGGGAATAAATACACAAATTATCCCGTTTGTCATCATCTTTTGATGGTAGCATTAAAATATTTGTAATTCTTATTCATGGCACTGTTCGTAAAATATTCTTTTCCGGCACGTTTATTGGGTTGTGCACCAGTCTGTTGGTTATTACTCTCTCTAAAGAGTCATGAAAACCCCCACAATTTATTATCATTTCTGAGAATGGTGTGGAGTGTCAGGAAGGTAAGCAAGCCTTTGCACAGGCATTAGTTTTGCAGTATCATCCATCATAATAATAATAAAGGAGAAGCGAGTCTCTGTCAGCCTCAGATCTATGTCTGCCACGGGCTGTCGTTTGTTTTAAGCTCTCTCCACAGATACATTTTTAATAGGCCGGATTGCTCTCGTTTCATTGGAACACTTTTTACTGAGCGGGGCTGAGAGTCCCTACGCTGCATACAGCGAAACCGCTGACCTGGACAATTACTGATGTTGAGCACCTCTAGGTTCTGACTATATATTGTCGTTTCGTTTAGTGTTTCATTTTAATCATGTATATTTGTTGATCATAACGCTCATTACTTAATAATTTGCAATCTAAATAACAATAATCCATCCAAACCCCTTATCCTGCTTGCAGGGTTGTGGGGATGCTGGAGCCTATGCAGTCATTGGGCGGCAGGCAGGGAAACACCCTGGACAGCCTGCCAGGCCATCTCAGGGCCCACACGCACACACACACACACTCACACACACACACTCACACTTAGGGACGGCCAATTCACCTGACCTGCATGTCTTTGGACTGTGGGAGGAAACCGGAGCACCCGGAGGAAACCCCACACAGACATGGGGAGGACATGCAAACTCCACACAGAGGACGACCCGGGACGACCCCCAAGGTTGGACCACCCCGAGGCTCGAACCCAGGACCTTCTTGCTGTGAGGCGACCGTGCTAACCACTGCATCACCGTGCCGCCCAATAATAATAATAATCTTAATTACAGCATCATGCATAACAATTTTGACCAATCACATTGACACTGATAATATTAGTTATTCGAGTACATGGTCTCAAATAAGCTATGTTTAACTGGTATATCAAAATGTCTTTATCATCTTTCAATAGTATTGTATTGAGATGAAATTGGGATATGGTTTTATTATGATACACAATTTTGTCGTCTAAATGAATGATGACAAGAATCTGTTACTGAAAAATTCTTACAACTTGAGGTCTGAAATATCTGAGAGAGTATTATTTGAAAACTAGTTTTGGTTTGATATTATACATTACCAAAACAGTTCAGTGTGATGAACCTCAGTTGATTTTTTAACATGGTATTTTTTCTATATGTAAGCAGATATCATGATATATATGAGTGTGTGTGTGTGTGTGTGTGTGTGTGTGTGTGTGTGTGTGTGTGTGTGTGTGTGTGTGTGTGCGTGCGTGCGTGCGTGCGTGCGTGCGTGCGCGCGCATGTGCGTGCGTGTGTGTGTGTATGTATGTGTGTAAAGAGTGTAAAATGTCCTATTAATATTATATATCCCTTATAATATATGATCCTATTTTTCATATCTAGTCCTCAGCAATCCAGCTGAGGTTCATTACATTACCAAACAGTTGAATGCAACTGTTTGGTAATGTACACACCAAAACTAGATTTTAAATAATAATCAGATGTTTCAGACCTCATTTTGTGTGATATTTTAGGTTATAGATTCTATTTATCATTAATTTACACAATGAAATTGTGTATTATGATATGTCAATATTCCAATTTGATCTGATACAATGCCATTTAAAGACAATAAACAACAATGAATTATTTCTCAGACATGTATAGATATATAAAAAAAACCAATGTAATATTCAATTGCCTTTGAAGTGCAGGACATCAAACCAAAGCTGGGCGGCTTTGAATTTCTACATTAGAGAAGCGGATAGCCTCGATCCAACAGAATTCACGTATCGCTATTTGCAGAAAGAGAATGTCAAAGCATTTGTATTCTGTTTGGGTGAGTTAGATTATCTGTCTTCTGGCTCAGAAATCGTCTGCAGTCTCATTCCATGTCCCATTTTCTCTCAGCATAAGCACATTTTACGACAGCGGAGTAAGTTAAGACTTTTGAAGTCAGGGTTTAAATGGCATGAAACAATTTTTCCTTTGCCTTTTGTTTGGTCCAGGTCGCTCTTATCCACCCGGTTGATGGCGTGATTTGAACAAGTGGTTTTAAAAGGACTTTGGGGGTCCTTGTGATTGAGATAGCTGTGATGCCTACTAGATGTAAAGGCCTGTTGCCTTCCGTTCATACAAGACATGATGGTTGATTAAAATTCTGGATCAACATCAATAAACAACAGAGGCACTTTGAAGGAACTTGACAAGTGAAAGTATCATTAAAAAAAAAAGTTTGAAACAATCTCCATGTTAAGTCTGCGAGTAACGATTAACACCTCCCTCTGATCCTGATTGGCAAGTGGGGAGGGACTGGATACCATTTTGAGTCGGAGATTCCCAGTTCGAGTCGCTTCGCTGAACAAATATGGTTCGTATATGCCTTTCTCAAATAATCTCTCCTGGCCGATCGATCACACGCATGCCCTTAGAAGACTGTAGAAAATCAGAATGACAACGGAAGGTCAACAAGTGTGAATTAGCACATAACACCCTTAAAAACCAAACGTTAATTTACCAGAAGGCAGTTAAGGATGCAAGATCAGCGTACTTCTCTGAATTGATATCTAGAAATAACCACAATCCTAAAATTCACTTTAGGGTAATTGATTCTGTCATTAATGGTCCCTCCACTTCTTTTTTTGAACCTGATGCTGAGTTGTCCAAAAAATTTCTCACTCATTTTTTGAATAAGGTGGAGAATATCAGGTCCCAAATCCAGCCTGGTCCTTGCATTCTTTCCATTCCCCATGTTAATTCTACCACTTTTACTCAGTTTCAACAAATTACAATTTCAGTGTTAGAGAGTACAGTCTCCAATATGAACTCCTTCTCCTGTATCTTGGACATCATTCCCACTAAGCTGCTCAAGGAGATATTTTCAACTGTTTGCTCTGTTATTCTGCAAATTCTTAATAATTATCTGACCTCTGGTTCTTTTCCAGAAAGTTTTAAACATGTCATTGTTCGCCTGTTGCTGAAGAGACCTAATTTAGATCTCCTGTCCTTAGATAACTACAGACCAATTGCCAAATTGTCTTTTTTTATCTAAAGTTCTGGAGGGAGTAAATTCATCTCAATTGATTTCTTTTATGAATGCTAATAGTGTTTTTAACAGTTGACAGTCTGGTTTTAGATCACTTCATAGTACTGAGACAGCTATAGTTAAGGTTATTTATGACCTACTACTGACTGCAGACAGAGGTGACTGCTCGATTTTAGTTCTTTTAGACTTAAGTACTGCCTTTGACACAGTCAATCACAGTATCCTCTTCACTTAGAGACTTGGGTCTGCATCAACGGCTCGGCTTTTAGTTTATTACACTCTTACCTCTCCAACAGAACCTTTTCTGTTGTTCTAGGTAACTCTACTCCCTCGATGGCGCAGTTGAGTTGTGGTGTCCCTCAAGGCTCAGTCCTTGGCCCCCTTCAGTGTTCTATATACATGCTGCCCCTTGGCCAGGTCATTAAAAAAGCATGATGTGTTTTAAAATTTTTATGCTGATGACACTCAGTTATACATGCCACTAAAACCCACAGATCCTAGCAAATCTCACAACTTGCCTCTCTGACATTAAAATCTGGATGTCTGAAAGTGTTCTTAAATTTAATGATGATAAGTTTGAGGTCATTCTGTTTGATCCCCCAAATTCCATCAGCCCTTTTGGTAATAATTTGGTAGTCTGTCAGGTAGTCTTTTTTTTTCCCCCAAAGATTATTTTTTGTCATTTTCCACCTTTATTTGATAGCAATAGAGAGAGACAGGAAAGGCAGGGGAGAGAGAGAGAGGGCCTGGGCTAGATTCGAACCCAGGCCGTTGCGGTAAGGACTCAGCCTTATGTGGTATGCACTCTACCAGGTGAACCACCAGGGCGCCCCCTGTCAGGTAGTCTTAAGCAGGCTGCAAGGAATCTTGGGGTAATATTTGATGCTAACCTCGGTTTTGATAATCAAATTCCCTTGTCCCAGAATTTAAAACTGGATCTTACGGAGCTCTTCATGAAACAGAAAACATGGCGGATTTATTTTATAGGTATATGAATTGGCAGAATTAGTGTATAACGTTACAACAAAACAAACACAAAACATGTTTGTAGAAGTTAATTTTTTTTTCTGCAAACAATGCAACATCACCATAGCAATCCGTGTTTGTATATTTTTTCAATGTTTTGAAGTTCCGTCTCGTATTTTGTGGTTTTTCCAGTTCCATTTTGCCAACTATCGTTTACGATCTCCTGGATTCAATGTGAATGCAGCCTTACAGCATTACATTAGCATTGACTCTTGTTGCAAAGATCTACATTCACCCTCTGGCAGCTTGCATGTTTGTTTTGAAGGAAATATCGAGAGATGTAGGCGTTTTTAGAAAAAACCGCTGATTACAAGATGTACAGCGATGAGGTGATGTATCTCTAACTGTGGCGATGTATCTTGTCTATGTGCTGTAAATCATTTCATCAGATTTTGTAGGGAATTTGACCCGGGGACACGCATCTGGAATCATTACATAGCAATATCTGATCTTGTCACCGCTGGTCTTATTTGATTGTGTCGACCAGATAAAGGCATCAAAATTAAACCGAGATTGATAGATAATTAATGAAAAACTCCTCGTAGTAGCAGCTTTAAGCAATAGACAGGTGACTGGAAGTTGGTATTCATGATCGAATTTAAATATTAGAACAAAAAGTGGAGAAACAAAACTTTATTGTTCAAAAGACACTTCATTGGTAGCTGAAAATCTATTTCAACATGAAGTCTATTTTCTCTTGACGTGATGTTTCAGCTGATTAGAGGCATTTGTGCCTCTTGTACACAACTGTGTAGTGCTGGGAATGAGCTTTTGCAAAACCTATCATTAACTGAACAGGTAAAATCTAGCACATTTTTACTTGATTCCCCACCTCATTATTATTTTTTCCTTCCCCCTTAACATTTCACTGATTTTATGTGAGACTAGGTTGATATTTCTTGTCACGTGCACTCACCAATTGACAGGATGTGATAAAGCTATTCACGGGGATAATAAATTGGAATGACTGCCGATTAAAAAAAAAAAGATTAGAGGTGAGCAGACAGGACCCAATGATTTATGGGTAAGAGTACAGTGATGTAAAAGATACCATTACCATGATGATTAATGTGCAGGAGGGGGTTAATTGTCCATTACCCCCCTGCACTTCCCCATTATTTTGCCTGGCTTGTGTACCAGGTAGTGATATAAATGACGTTTGCATACCACATTGTAAAGGCAATAACTGTAAACTTGATTTTTTTTTGTCTTCCTTCTTTTATGAGCTTTGAATTCTGCCCTTTGGAGTGTTTACGTCTGGATATATTTGACCATAAATTCAGAACCCTCAGTGGGAATGTCATTTCTATTTACAATTATTGGATTAACATCACCTCGACAAACCCTGAAGGTTTGCCTTTTTTGGTGTATGTGTTTCTCCAAGGGACCGTTAAGTACCACTGTGTGTACCTTACTCTGTTCTACTTTTCACTGCTGGGATATATGAGATCAGCATGCACAGCTCTGGTCCATGCTTTCCTATCCTTTTTAACATTTATGGGCAGGGACGTTTCAACACAATTAACTGGGAATATGAAGAGAGGAAATACTGGAATATCAAGTGGTGGGAGATTATTACAACAACAATAACGACAACAACAACAACTTAAATTTAAATAGTGCCTTTCAAGGGAACCAAGGATGCTTTACACATAGTGGAACAGACAAAAAAAAACAATACAAGAACATAAAATAAAGAAATAGCAAAGATTGCCAGGGATGATAGAAGTGACTAGAGACCATAGGCCTGGTGAACAGGTGAGATTTCAGGAGTTTTTTTTTTAAAGTGTCCAAAGAAGAAGCGTTGCGGATTTCTGCCGGGGGAGAGGTCCAAATAGTGGGGGCTGTCACACTGAAGGCTCTATCCCCAAAAGTCCGCAGGCTGGTGTTGGGGATAGAAGGCAGGCCCATGTCTGCGGATTGCAGATTCCGAGATTGAATATAGGGTGGAGGAGGTCTGATAAGTACTCGGGGGGGGGGGGGGCAAGGGCATGGAGAGATTTGTAGGTGAAGAGGAGGCTTTTGTAGGAAATGCAGGATTTGACTAGGAGCCAGTGGGGGTGATGTGCTGCCAGGGCTTGGTGCAGGTGAGAACCCTGGCAGCTGAGTTCTGTACATACAGAAGCCTGTCCAGGGCTTTGCTGGGTACCCTGGACAGGACTCTATTGCAATAATCCAGATGGGAAGTGATGAAGGCATGGATGAGGGTCTCTGCCACAGAGTCTGAGAGTGATGGCTGGTGTCTGGAGATGTTTTTGAGGTGAAAGAAAGTGTACGTTCGAACTGCCCTGGGAAATGCCCTTTCTCTCACACTTTCAAACGGAGGCGTTCCCTTGATGTAAATATTTTTCATCACTCCCTTTGGGTTTTCTGTTAATCCTTTTGTTAAGACTGTTTATTTTCAACATCTCTCTCTCTCTTAATTTCTGTTGAGTCAGGTTACCTTGAATCAACAAAGCCAACTTTGAAATGAGGCACAAAGCATTAGATGCAATAGAAACAGACTAATGACATGAAGGGCATCAAACACAATGCTACCTCTTGACATTCATGTTATAATATATCACTGAATTATATCATAAATAAATGAGTTTATCAATATCACTAACAAACATCAATAAAATAATTATAATAATAATAACTTTATTTATATGACACTTTCTAAAACAATGTTACAAAGCACTTCACAAAAAAAACCCATAAAACCAGACAAGGCAAAAATAAGAGTAAGATCAAATAAGAGTAAAAAAAAAACAAATATCAAACATTTGTAAAAGCTTTCATAAAAAGAAAAGTTTTGAGACAAGATTTAAAAGAAGCTAGAGACTTGGTTCGTCTTAGCTCAACAGGGAGAGGGGTCCATAGTGTGGGGGCTCTAACAGCAAAAGCCCCATCACCCTTTGTAACAACCCGAGACCTGGGAATAACCAGCAGGGCGCCATCTGCAGATCTTAACGGGCGAGGGGGGACATACCAAGTCAATAAATCACAAATGTATGAAGGAGCAAGACCATTTAAAGCCTTAAAGGTGAGCAGTAACATTTTAAAATCAATTCGAAATATAACAGGGAGCCAGTGTAGGGAGGCAAACACAGGAGTAATAGGGTCATGCCTCCTTGTCCCGGTAATGAGCCGAGCAGCGGCGTTTTGTACCAACTGCAGACGGTAGGGGGAGCCCTTGCTGATACCGGAATGAAGTGCGTTACACTAGTCAAGCCGAGAATAGATAAAAGCGTGTACAACTTTCTGTAAATCGACAATTGATAAAAATGACCTGATTTTGGAGATGAGCTTGAGCTGGAGAAAGCTTGACTGAACAACATGTTTGATTTGATTATCAAACCTGAGATTAGCATCGAATATTACACCCACGATTCCTAGCAGCCTGCTTTAGACTACCTGACAGACCACCAAGATTGGTGACTGAAAATGGGAACGCGACTGTATTTCCAGAAATAATGTTAAAAAAAAAAGCTCAGCGAGCAAGTATAAGTAAATAAAAAATAAGAAATGAAACCGCTGATGACGGCCGGGGCAGAGGGCTGAGTCCATACAGTTTCCACCCCACACTGCAGAAGCACTACAGACACGGAGACTCCAGGGCGATCAAGTGCGTGCAACAATCGATAACCCGATAAAATACAGAAAGTAGTAGAAGTAAACCATAAAAAAGTTGTTAAAAGTAACGCAATGTTGAGGCTAACAACTACGTTAAAAGATGTGAATCTATGACAGCAGTAACTAGTAACACTTAACACCCTCTATATAGTATGTTTTATGATGAAGTGCTGTGAAGTTTGGTTTCACATTATGTTGAACATTAAAGGATGTCAGAGGTGCTAAATGACTTTATTCTATGTTCAGTGGATTAACAGCAGGCCTGCAGTATGTAGTATTGCACTGGGATTGCAGCAAGGAGCTGCAATCAAATGAGTATTTACCATACTGAGGTCTGACTGCAGCAAAGTGGGTTCAGAATGCCTGCTTCTGTCATTTCCTCTCTCTATACTTTCTCTTTTGGGGGGGGGTTCCCCCTTTTTCTCCCCAATTGTACCCAGCCAATTACCCCAATCTTCCAAACCATAGTCGCTGCTCCACCCCCTCTGCCGATCCGGGGAGGGCTGCAGACTACCACATGCCTCCTCCCATACATGGGGAGTCACCAGCCGCTTCTTTTCACCTGGGAGTGAGGAGTTCCCCCCCCCCAGTCCCCCCTGAACAGGTGCCCCGACCAACCAGTTGAGACACTAGTGCAGCGACCAGGACACATACCCACATCCGGCTTCCCATCGGAAGACACGGCCAATTGTGTCTCTAGGGACGCCCGATCAAGTCGGAGGTAACATGGGGATTCGAACCGACGATCCCTGTGTTGGTAGGCAATGGAATAGACCGTGCTACCCATAGACCCACTTTGTGTTTTTTTGCTGTAATATCACACACACTCAAACTGCTGGTAGAAATTGGTGGTAAAGTCAGGAGGTTTTTATTCCAGGGTAAAAAATGGCATCCAGTTCTTGCATAGAAGAAAGATCAACTGAAGTTATTCTCATCAGCACTTGAGGTTGTTTTCACTCGTTCTCATTTCTGCCTGACAACTGTTTCTCTCTCTCTCTGTCTGTCTCTCTTTCTCTCTCTTTATGTGTGCGCACTTATGCATGTGCACTCATATGGACATCAATTTGTTTATTTTAAGGGTAGTTTGTAGGGTTATAATACAACACCCGTACTACGCTCAGTGTAAAACTGGGACGAGATGAGGGTTGCCAAGACAATTGCGGTAATTAAGCTATGACGGCATTTGTACCATCAGCGTGTTTGGCTTTTTGTGTGACTCATTTTACACAACATTTTCAACAAGGCCTTGCCACGAGTTTAAATCCTTTCCCTAACCTCAAAAAATGAACCCTTTTACAAGCGATCTCAAGTAACCGCCTCTCCGGGGTTCCTATTTTCATGGTGACCTAATGCATGCACACACACCCTCACACTAATGCTAACACACAAGAGCACACACAGCTTGAGCTGTTTCCCAACTGCACTCGGACTTTGCCCAAGAGATGACCACATCTATTGATTTTCTCTCAGTGGTCATTTCATGCCGCTGAGCTATGCTCATCATATCTCACACTCTGGACAGCGGCTCCAGCCGTCCTTTGTCTGGCCTGCCATCTTTGTCTACCTCTCTCTCTCCCTTGTTTTTTTAATTTTCCAGGCCACCGCATTTTCTCCCTTGGGTCTCAAATGACGTTTTGTTTGATTGGCAGTTTGTCGTTGACGTGCTACAAATCAGAGACACAAACTTGGCCCCTTCGAATATAGGTCTTTACTTCTCCTGGACAAGTTGTCTTTAGTAAGCTGTCAGATAGCCACGCTTGAGCTAATATTGCTAAGACAAATAGACGAGAAGATCAATGTTATCAGGTCCAGTAAACAACCCTCAGCTTCATGGCACTGTCCACTAGCAGACGGTGCCATTGACTTTTCCCGTTTACAGTGTGACCGATTGTCTGGAATGGATTGTGCGATAAGATCTATTGGTCCTGCTGCAAATGGGGGAAGGAGCACGTCAGCAAGGTGACTATGAATGATGGTCACCGACGTAGGCTGACATGTCTCCATAGAAGTCTATTATATAGTTAACTGGAATGAAAGTTAAAGGGGGGGGGGGTTACTAAATAAATGTTCTTTTGCAGCTTAAGGTGCTGTGTTTATGAAGTTATTTTACTCAAGACAGTCCTACATAGTCATATGCATGGTGGCAGCCAGACCAAGTCATATGGAGACCAATTACATGACAGAGAAAATGATTATAATAGGCTATACAAGCTGCAGTGCTCATCCCACAGCTCCAATTACAAACTCTACAGCAGCACATTGACCATAATACCTGAAATTACACTCAATGATTCAGAGAACATTTAGCATTTTACAGTTTGCACATGATGTTGAAATTTTAGGTTGTATGTTTTTATCGTTCGCCAACAAAATAGTGTATCATGATAGCCAAATTCCATCCCATTATAATACCACTGAAATACGATGAACGATGATACTGAATTATTGCCCCAGCCTTAACTGGGTATAAGTGTGGTAAGGTTGGGGAGTGGCATATATTTGCACACACACACACACACACACACACACACACACACACACACACACACACACACACACACACACACGGGAGCATGGGCCAAACATTGTGGAAGTGTCCACAAAGTAAGTCCTCACCGTCACCGTCGCTCCTTGCCGTTGCATGGTCGATTGCACACACAGCATCAGCGAGGGCTGCCTCGGTTCATAGCTCATAATTGCCTTTCTTCTCAAGCTCCGCTTCGTGAAATATGACAGGTTCATCTTAACGCGCCTTCCAGAATACAACACAAACACCGATGCCGTGTTGCATGCCTGAGTGGTCTGCCGCAGGTGTTGCATAATTCCATAAACGTCATGCACCCTAAGGTGATCTGTAAACAGTGGCATGATCCTCATCTCGGCCTCTTTGCCCCTGCACGGATTGGCATCACTGTGCTTGATGATGGCTCCAGTAAAACAACCCCCCCCCCCCAGGTCGTGTATTATAAAACCAGCTTACTTTGTGCCTTAGGGAGGACAACAGCTGTCCGGTGGTAATAAATGCAAATCAGCTCCCAGGGGACAGTTTGGTACGGGGTGACGTATGCAGCTGACGTTAACACAGAGCAGGAAGCACGCATGAACGGTAACACGGTGGCTTTTGCAAGCAAACACCGAACTGAATTACTTATTTCTACACGCGGTGGTTAAAGCTGGTATGAAGAGTTTGTTGACTTTGGCGCCCCCCGGGGGAGAGAAGCTACAGGGCTCTCGTTTCCGGGTCATAGTGCAGTCGAAGGTGCTGGTGCTGGATCGCGGCGCAGGTCGGTGTAAAATGTGGTCGATACTTCTTTGCTAATTTCCGAACATGCTGCACCAGCAGTAATCGGGTGTAGCGGAGGCGCAGAAGGACTAGAAGGAATAAATTATCAGTGGGAGTAGCGGGGGGAGGGGGGAGGGGGTTGTCTTTAATTACGGCCAATCAAATCAGCTCTTCTCACTCCCTTTAAAAGCAACGCACTCTCTCTGTCATGGTGAACTGCCAATTTCGTAATGGGCCGGCTGAGGCAGAAGAGCTTCTCCCAGGAGGAAACGGATGTCCTTGTTCGGGAGGTGCAGAGACTCCAAGTGCACATACAACACACTTTCACACCAATCCCAATGTGATATGAGACAACACGCAAACACTTTTTATTTGACAGACTACCATTTAACATGTCTTCTTTCTCACCAGCGTCTTTCTTCCTTTGTTGCACATTGTATGAACACAGCAGCAGACCTAAAGAGTTGTGGTCATGGATAAATTAGCCGAGGCAATCGGTTCGTTCTGTCAGGTCGGACGAGGTTCACCGAAATATTGAAATCCCCGTCACCTTGTTGTTTTCCACACGTAATGACGCACACTGACTGTTTTATGTTGGAAGACAATGATACACATGCAGAGGTTTCGTTGTGTGGTTAAAATGGTTTGGGACAGTAGTCATTGGTTAAATTATTCATGAAATAACCGGGCGGCACGGTGGCCCGGTGGTTAGTGCTGTCGCCTCACAGCAAGAAGGCCCTGGGGTTAACCTAGGGTTGTACAACCTTGGGGGGGTCATCCCAGGTTGTCCTTTCTGTGTGGAGTTTGCATGTTCTCCCCGTGTCTGCGGTGGGTTTTCTCCGGGTGCTCTGGTTTCCCTCACCATCAAAAGAAACATGCATGTTAGGGTTAATACTCCTGTCTGTGCCCCTGACCGAGGCAATGGGGAAAGAACCGGAGTTGGTCCCTAGCTGCAGCATGAAGGCGGCACAAACCACTGCTCCTAGCTACACAGATCACAGCTAGGATGGGTTAATTTGCAGTAACTGAATTTCCCTAAGGGGATTAAAAAAGGAAACTTAATTTAATCTAATTTAGTTTTAGTTGCTGAGCGCTATATCAAGTGGGCAAAATGGAAAATACATGTTTAATGATTTCACTTCTTTTTGCCCTGTGATGGACTGGCGGACTGTCCATGATGTCTCCCCGCCTGCTGACTGCTACGATAGGCTCCAGCATCCCCGCGACCCGGATTCGGGTAAAGCGGCTTGGATAAGATGTGGTCTGACCAGGCGGAAACACAGGCGTAATATTTGATTTTATTTGACACCAAACTAGCACTGGCACCAGCTGATTTTGACTGACATGCCCTCTACTGCACCGCCACCTCCATTTCGACACAAGCGACGTCATGGCAAGCCCAGAAATGAGCAAACATGCCCAGGTGAGAGAAAAATCTTCCCCCGGCTGCATTGGCACTACCGCCGGCCTTGCGCCGTCCAGAAACTGGAGTCCATAGTGTTTCACAGGAGAATGGCTTCCTCTCACATAGGTATTGCCTCTCGTCTCTCAAACCCCCTGGTAGCTTATGCATTTGTTTTTAATAGACGAGCGAAAGATTAAGTTAATTTAGAAAAACAGCTGTTTGCAGGATGTACAGCCATGAGGTAATGTATCTGTCATTTTGGCTCAGAATGTCATCTGTGTGCCGTCCCCCCGTTTCATCAGATTTCGTGGGGAATCTGACCCGGAGACAAGCATATGGAGTCACTATATAGTATTAGCTATTCTTTTCACTAATGGCCCTATTGATTATGTCAGTCATATAGAGGCATCCGTATTAAACTGAGGCTGATGACTAATCTGTGGAAAAACTACTCAAAGAAGCTTTAACTTTGTTTCCTCGTGATTTGCAGAAGTGTTAACTTGAACTGTTGACCCGGCAGTTCCAGGCGACGGGGATTTGGAAAATGATTATTAAATTGCCCCCTTACGATTAACTGCAGTTTCAAGCATAGCAGATGGTGGCTGTTGGGGCCAGTTGCATTTAGACCGAGATTATTTATGGATTTTCCGTTACCTCGCCTCTTCATTTGGATCTGTGCTTTTCATCACAAAACAGTGTCGAGAAGATTGAGTCATTGACCTCTGCTGCTGGTTGTGTTCTCTATGCCCGGTTTGCCCAGAAAAGGAGCGATAAGATCCTCCCGTTGTGAGCTCCAACGGAGGCGAGAGATGGGGGCAGGTGGCAGCTGGGAGCATCGAAAAACATGTAATCTTTTCACAAAAGGATCTTTTATGGCCGTCTACAGGAGGCAGATGAACAAAAAAGGCATCCAGGTTTTGTCACTCAGGCTTATCCTGTTCACCCCGGCGATAAGGAATTTGGACCTCAGGAGCGGAGACGTGCCAAGCATCAATACGCATGACATTTCAGACTTAGTCCCGCAGGGAGATGCCACATGACAGAAGATGGGAAGGACAGGCAATAGCTTTGTGTGATCCCTCATTGGATGCTTTTTTTTACTACTTTTATTAATGCCCATGGGGCAACAATTTCTCTGCATTTAACCCATCATAGCTGTGCAGCGCCCAGGGACCAACTCCAGTTCTTCCTGCCATGCCTGGGTCAGGGGCACAGACAGGAGTATTAACCCTAACATGCATGTCTGTTTGATGGTGGGGGGAAACAGGAACACCCGGAGAAAACCCACGACAGACACAGGGAGAACATACAAACTCCACACAGAGGACGACCTGGGATGACCCCCAAGGTTTGACGACCCCAGGGTTCAAACCCAGGACCTTCTTGCTGTGAGGCGGCAGCGCTAACCACTGGGCCACCGTGCCGCCCATGATGATGAACATGATGGCGCTGTTGGATATTGGCAAGCATAGATTTTAATGAAGTGATGTGTGATGGGGTGGGGTCCCCTCATATATGTTTTCTTCTCAGTTAATCAGTTTTTTTCCCATCACCACATTGTCATCATTTCAATTTGTTGCAGTTGGAGAAGGAATTCTTCATAGTATGCACACCAAATGTACTGAATGTTGACGACTGTGGTGGGGTTTTTTTGTCTTGTTTTTTTACCTTCAAATTTTCATTTGTCCACTTAAATATGTATATCCCAGGCATCCGGGGTAGTGTAGCGCTCTATTCCATTGGCTACCAACATGGGGATGCTGGTTCGAATCCCTGTGTTACCTCCAGCTTGGTAGGGTGTCCCTACAGACACAGTTGGCCGTGTCTGCGGATGGGAAACCGGATGTGGGTATGTGTCCTGGTCGCTGCACTAGTGCTGCCTCTGGTCAGTCGGGGCGCCTGTTCGGGGGGAGGGGGGAAACTGAGGGGAATAGCGTGATCCTCCCACACGCTACATCCCCCTCCCCCTGTTGAAACTCCCGACTGTCAGGTGAAAAGAAGCGGCTGGCGATTCCACATGTATCGGAAGAGGCATGTGGTAGTCTGCGGCCCTCCCCAGATCGGCAGAGGGGGTGGAGCAGTGACCGGGACGGCTCGGAAAATAGTGTAATTGGCCAAGTACAATTGCTGAGAAAAATGGGGGGGAGGGATGTAAGCATTTATGTTGTTCGTTAGAAATGAGAAATAAAATTACTCAGAACGTTGTCTTTTCAGAAGACAGTGAAATATATTTACAAATAAATGTATTCCATTTGTCTTTAAACAGCTTTATCGTTGTCTGGCTAGCATACGAGTATGATACTATCATTTTGGACTGCAAACTGATTATCACGTCTGAATCAAACCCTGTAGGCAGATGCTGAAACTTTGTTTCAAAATTCGCCTCATTGTTAACAGCAACGTTGAAACATCTATAGCGTCCACTTCCTCCGTTGATTTAGGTGATGGATGCGTCATTTCATTCATGTGATTTCTCCAATAAAAGCAAACGTTTTCCTAAACGCATGTGCTGCTTTGTCAGGGTCTATACCCTTAAGACGAGCTCCACTGGAACAACATCACTTTTGTAATTGTTCAGAGTTTTGTTGACATGATTGGGATGAATTGCTGAATGTAAGATGTAGCTGCCAAGGAGGTAATAAAATCATGGCTGTTCAATTGGTTGGATGGATGGCCGGTGTCACAACAGCCCTCCCCCACAACTCTCTCTTTCTCATCCGGTATCCCTCCCTTTACTCACTCCTCGCGGCTGCAATAACTTACAGCTGGGTTACAGTGTCTCTATGTTGTGAAGCGGTTATGATTGTTGCATCGTTTCCATTTTTTTTTTTAACCATCAATCTATCAGGGAGCGTTTGGAAAGCCGGGCCATCACAGGGAAAGGCCGGAGGTGAGTGCATCTCCCTTGCCTGGGGCATTTTGGCTGTCATTCAGCAAATTGAAACTGCTGGTCACCATCTATGTGGCCTGAATGACTAATGGCTTCATGATGTGATATCCGGGCTCCCTGATGTAGTGCCAGTGGCTACATGCTGCCAGCGCTGCTGAGAGTTTGATCATCGCCATCAGATATTGACACACCCGGCATATCAGTGTGTGTGACAGCGCCTCTGTCAAAAAGGCCATTAGGAAAACTGACGACATGGTATATACAGAATCAGTTGGATGTCTCTCTGGAACAAATAACTGTTCCTGTTGTTGTAGGTTCATGTATTTAAAAAATGCAGTAGCACATTGAAATGTACTCTTGCGCAGGGGTCTATTCCATTGGAACAAGGGGATCGCCAGTTCGAATCCCCGTGTTACCTCCAGCTTGGTCGGGCATCCATACAGACAAGGTTGGCTGTCTGCAGGTGGGAAGCCAGATGTGGGTATGTGTCCTGGTCGCTGCACTAGCGCCTCCTCTGGTCGGTCGGGGCGCCTGTTTGGGGAGGAGGGGGAACTGGGGGGAATAGCGTGATCCCTCCACATGCTATGTCCCCCTGGCGAAACTCCTCACTGTCAGGTGAAAAAAGGTGGCTGGTGACTCCACATGTATCGGAGGAAGGATGTGGTAGACTACAGCCCTGCCCGGATTGGCAGAGGGGGTGGCGCAGTGACCGTGATGGCTCAGAAGAGTTGGGCAATTAGCCAGATACAAGTGGGGAGAAAAAGGGGGACAAGACCCCCCCTTAGGTGCCCGTGACCCTGTCACCGGTTCACCGGTTGTCTGTCCTTGGACCACTTTTGGTAGGTACTGACCACTGCATACCAGGAACACCCCACAAGACCTGTTGTTATGGAGATGGTCTGACCCAGTCATCTAGCCATCACAACTTGACAACTTGGCCCTTATCAAAGTTGCTCAGATCCTTATGCTTGCCCATTTTTCTTGCTTCCAACACATCAACTTCAAGAACTGACTTTGCACTTGGCTGCCTAATATATCCCATCCCTTGACAGGTAACGAGATAATTATTGTTATTCACTTACCTGTCAGTGGTTTTAATCTCTTGGCTGATTGATCAATATACAGTGCTGCTTGAAAGTTTGTGAACCCTCCAGACATGGTCACTGTTTTAGTAAAAAATATTAAAATAAGCTTATTACACATACATCCAAATCCCAATTTGTAAAGCACACCTTCCAAATAATGGACACACACACAAAAAGAGATATATTTTCATTATTAAACTCAACAAAGGTAGTTTATTTCACAAAACTGAAAATTTAACATGTGCAAAAGTATGTGAACCCTTGTATTAGTAGCTCGTGGCTCCTCCTTTTGCAGCCGTTACTTCAACCAAACGTCTTCTGTAACCACTAACCAGTCTCTCGCATCTGCTTATGGGGATTTTTGCCCACTCTTCCTTGCAGAACTCAGCCAGTTGAGAGAGGTTGGAGGGACATCTGGTATGTACCAACTTCTTCAGGTCTCGCCACAACATTTCAATTGGATTAAGTCCCGGACTTTGACTGGGCCAATCCAGAGTACGAATCCTCTTTCTCTGAAGCCATTCCTTTGTAGTTTTGCTGGAATGCTTTGGGTAATTGTCTTGTTGCATAATCCATTTTCGTCCCAGCTTCAACTCCCTGACTGATGGCAGGAGATTCTGGTCAAGAATTTGTTGATATGCCTGAGAATTCATGGTTCCTTGGATAATATGGATCGTCCAGGTCCAGAAGCAGAAAAGCAGCCCCAGACCTTCACATTTCCACCACCATGCTTCACTGTTGGGAGGAGGTTTTTTTCTTCATATGCAGTGTTGGCTTTTCTCCAAACATGTTGGTTTTGATTGTGACCAAATAATTCTATTTTGGACTCGTCTGTCCAGAGAATGGACTTACAGAAGGCCTCTGGTTTGTTCAA